>NW_007734145.1:0-42364 GCF_000696425.1 Galeopterus variegatus | reverse complement strand
AGAACAAGGAGTTCGATCTGTAACTGACCATGAACAATCAATTGAGATAAGTCACTACCTTGGGACCAGCCTCTCCTTCTATTTTTTTGTTTTCTTTGGGCAGCTGGCTGGTATGGGAATCCACACCCTTGACCTTGGTGTATCAGCACCACACACTACAGACTGAGCTAACCAGCCAGCCCTCCAACCTACTCTCTTTGAGACTGTTCCTATACTTAGAAAATATATGATAAAGTATTTAGGGTACAAAGCCACAATGTATGCAATTTATTCTCACATGGCTTAGAATATATATATATGAGGGTACATCAAAAAGTTTGTGGAAAAATAGAATTAAAAGATAATATAGGGGGCCGAGCCTGTGGCGCACTCGGGAGAGCTTCGGGTTCGGATCCTATATAGGGATGACCGGTGGGCTCACAGCGCTCACTGGCTGAGCGCGGTGCGGCTGGTCTCAAAAAAGACAAAAAAAAGATAATATAGGCCAGTCAGCTCAGCTGGTTAGAGCATGATGCTGATAGCACCAAGGTACAGGGTTTGATCCCTGAACTAGCCAGCTGCCAAAAAAAAAACCATGAATTTTTTCAAGTACCCTTGTATTTTTATTTACTTTTAACCTAAATTGTTTCTTAGAACACTTTATTCAATTTGTTGACTCTTCGTAGTGAAATACTGCTGTGGCTACTGGAGATCCTTTTTGCCAGTGGTTACAAACTGCCAGCCCAGGGGCTCAATTCTGTTTTGCTTTACATGGAGTATCTTATAAGTTGGAAATCACTGTCAGTTTATAAAAATGGGGACATTTTACGTAAATCTAGATTTCCGGGTTCTGTTCAAGTTGGAGGATCTGGCACACCGGCCTCTTACTTCCTCAGGTAGTTGTCATCTGGCGCTATGTGATGGGGACATTTTACGTAAATCTAGATTTCCGGGTTCTGTTCAAGTTGGAGGATCTGGCACACTGGCCTCTTACTTCCTCAGGTAGTTGTCATCTGGTGCTATGTGGCAGCTAATGCACAGTCCTCTCCTGGCCACCTTCACTGACTTATCTGTGACCCAGTAGGTATTTTGGCATGACACTTTTGCTCCATACTCTCAAAATTACTGATTTTTGTCAACTAATTTGCAGGAGAGATTGAAGCTGAGGTCAGTGACTTTATTTTCTTCTTTATTCCATTTTTTCTACTTCTCTCCTGTCCATCCCATCAAGGCTAACCCTGTTTCCTATGTCCTTGATATACAAACATGCTGATGGTTTTATTACTGTTAAAAATAAAAGCATTCATCAATCTCCTTTCCCCTCCAACTCTCTCACTTATCTGTTCCAAGATGTATCTATATTCATTATTTCTGTAATTATTATCCACTTGCTTCTTACTTGCCATGTACTTCCAATTTCTAAACTTAAGTGGCATTTTCTGTTTTATTCTCTTTAACTCTTAACATAATTTGGCATCATTAACTATGGTACCTTGAAATTCTCTTAGTTTTGACAACACTGTAAAATCTTGGCTTTCTGCATTCTGATTGTTCCTTTTTGCTGTCATCTTTCAGTCGCCTAGATATAGGTGTCACCTGAGGTTTTAGCCTTGGCCGCTTCCTTTCGTACCCTCACTCATGGGCTTCCCCTTAGCACTGCTGTGCAGATGGTCCCAAACCAGGACTCTAGTCCAAACTCGCCTGAGCTCCAGGACTCTAGTTCAAACTCGCCAAGTCCTCTGGTTTAACCCCATCCCAAACTGACTTTATCATCTCATTCCTCATAACTACACTGTCTTTTAGTGATACCACTTTTCTGCCAGTTACCACGGCGTGCACTTGGTTTCCTCTCACCCCCTCCCTTTCCAACACCCAGCCTGAGTGGGCAGCATTACTCAGGAGGTGTGAGGGCTGCTGTAATAGGATATCACAGACTGGGTGGCTTAACCAACAGAAACTTATTCTCTCACACTTCTAGAGGCTGCAAGTCCAAGATCAAGGTATGAACAGGTTTGGTTCCTCTGAGGCCTCTCTCCTTGGCTTACAGATGGCCACTTTCTCTCTGTGTCCTCATGTGGCCTTTTCTCTGTGCAAGAGCATCCCTGATGTCTCATCCTCTTTTCATAAGGACACCAGTCCTACTGGATCAGTGTCCCACCCTTAGGACCTCATTTAACCCTAATTAACTCTTTGAAGTCTCTGTCTCTGCATACAGTCACACTGGGAATTAGGGCATCGACATATGGATGGGGGAGGAGAAGGTGTAAAATTCAGTTCATAATAGATGGGTGGTCCAGGGCTTGAAGTAGGAGAGGTATCAAGGTCAATGGGTTAGTGAGTAGAAAAAACTGAGCTAAGGTCATAAATTCAGAGAAAGTATACAACTGGCCCTTATGGAGGAGCAGACAGAATAAGTAGGTAGCTGCAGAATTATAATATTCTTGCACCTCCAAGATTAAAAGGAGCCAAAAGCACAGTTGTGTTCAAATTGAGCTGTGGCCTCAAAAGACTTAACTGTGCATATACCACTCTGTGCAATAGAGGATCCTTCCTCATGACAGTGAAACTGCCACACAAAAACGACACGTAAGTGAGTGAACAGTAATTAGCGAGTAACAGGAGGCTGTGGCTCTGATGCTGACTGGGTGCCACAGACCCGTTGTTCCTCCTGGACGCTAGCCATGGTCAGTGTGAATAAGTATTGTGGACATCTGTGTTATCACAACCATCTGAGGTGATCTCTGCATGGAGAAATCTGAGGGAACAGGGCTGAAGAATCAATACACTCTGTCAGCTCTCTCTGCAGTTCCGCCACCTCTGTCACCTGTGTTCTATTCTCACAGCTACCGTGGCGGGTCAGGCCTGCTGTCGCGCGAGGAGGATTATCACAACAGCCTCTTACCTGGCCTCCCAACAGTGTGTCTTTGCTCCAGTCCAGCACACCTTTCATTCCTGGAGCCCAACTCTGTCCTGTCATTCCTCTGCTCAAAAGACTTGAACGGCACACGCTGACCACCAAATTAAGCC
The DNA here is from genome assembly GCF_000696425.1 of Galeopterus variegatus. Lineage (NCBI taxonomy): Eukaryota > Metazoa > Chordata > Mammalia > Dermoptera > Cynocephalidae > Galeopterus > Galeopterus variegatus. Next base: position 39,358 of record NW_007734145.1, on the reverse strand, counting down.
AGATCCTTTGAGCTGATTTTCAAGGCCTTTACGGTCTAATTTGTCACCCATGATTTCCCTTCTGTCGACTGTTCTTCAACAACATTGAGTTTCTAGTTCTTCCTTGACCACGCCCAAGAATTCCCCACTTCCATGCCCTGATGTGCACGCTATTCTGTATCTAAAATGGTCTTTTCCTACTTCTGTATCTGTTGAAATCCCACCCATCTGTTGCTAAGGCCTAAATCAAATCCTACCTAATTCATAAAGCTTTCCTTAATTTGTCCCATGTTGCAGCTTTTATAGCATTTATACTCTGCTCATATTGGTAGTTATTTTTATACTAAAACTTTTCTTTAACTCTATTCAACTATAAAGTCCCTTGAGAATACTGGTCATGTTTTACTTTATCCCATCAGCTACTGTATTGCTACAGACTATGCCAAATTGCAGGGTTATAGAAATAGCTATTTGTCTGGCTAGGCAACAGTATTGTTAAAGCAATTCACAACTAAAGCCAAAATGTTTCATTATTTTAGTTATACTAAGTTTCCATTTGTGTTGTCAGGGCTAGGGCTCAGACCTTTCAAACCCATTGTACAGACTGGGTCAAGACACTTCACACACAAGTCCACGCTCTAGGTAATTGGGAAAGATCCTGGGAGCCACTGGCAGATGACACAAGCTCAGTCATTAGCAGTAGCAGCTTACAGCAGCCTCCAACAGCAGTGGCGGTGGCCTCCCAGAAGGTCCCAGGGGCCCTGGCAGCAACAGCCTCCAGCAGCAGTAGTGGCTTCCCCATAGCCTCCCCTGGAGGCATCCCAGGGGTGGGGGGCACCGTGGATCAGAGCCACTTGGCCTTTGTACTTAAGTCCATAACCCAGGACACCTGGGAGCACATGCGCAGTTACATTACACAATAACCAAGGAACACCTGGGCGCATGAGACTATATCAAATGCTTGGCAAGATTCTAAATATCTGAGGGGCCCTGACCATTTTCTTATATTTTCCCTACAGCCACTTAACAGAATTTTGCATATAAGTGTGGGGCAAACATCTGCAGCATGAACAAATGAAATCAGGTCTGAGGTAATATGTCGTCTTGATGTTTAGTGGAAAATGGAAGGAACCATATGTTCGTGATCCTAAACAGACTTCACCTGCTCCAGCATGCTAACCGAAGAAGCTAATTGGGGGAGGGAAGAGGTTGGTAGGGAGCAAGAAACTGAAGTAGAGTGGCATCCCCACTCTTACTCAGGGGTCTGCAGGATGGCTGTAGGACCTAAGGCTTGAATGGAGCACGGACTCCATCTCTAGGGTGGTGGGGGAGGAGGAATGACCTCAGCTTTTAAAGTTGGTTAGGTTTGGGAGGTAGGGAGCAGTCCCTCAGACTTAATTCATAGGATAAAGAACCTATAAGACCTTTAAAGACTGTTTTCACCAGCTTGATTCCATGTTTGCCTGGCTCAACTAGAACTTGGAGAGGGAGGCACAGGGACAGACTTTAGGTTGCTACACATGCCTATACCATTGGCTGGGGCACTGATTGTAGGCAGAACTGGATCCTGAGGACTGCACAAAGTGACCAAGGGCCTCTCCCATCTAGGCTGTCACCTTAGCTTCTCAAGTTATGTAAAGGTGAGCTCAGAGTGGCTGTTAATAGTTCACCCAAACTCGACACTCTTCTGTGACCTATGATCAAGTTATCTCAAGACTGAGGGGGGAGAAGAGGAGTCAGGGGCAACATAGGGTGATTTTAAGCACTAGTTTCTTTGTTTATGTTTCACGCCTGGAGATTCTGTGTCAGTAGATCTGAGGTGGGGCTTAAGCATCTATGTTTATAAATCTCTACAGGTGATTCTGAGGGGCAGCTGGGATTGAGACTCGAACTTATAAGGTGATTATGAGCATTAAATGAGATAATGTACCACACCTGATGTAGTGAGTGTTCAGATAACATGACTTATTATTGCTAGCATCACCTGATGGCCTATTGATTTACACTATTTCAACTATGTGTATCTGTTCACTCAGATGAAACCAGCTGGTGCCTTTGGGCATGGGTGGACAAGTCCCAGGATTGAGGAGATGAAGGAAAAGCTTATAAATCTTGCTGATTTTGCTTCTCAAGGAGTTGCTGTTTATTTTCCTTCCTCAGAAGAGGAATTTGCTTTCCCTTGCCCATGTTTTATTTGGTCTCTAGCAGCTCTAGAATTCCCTTTCAAAAATAATACCTGGAAGCTCACAGGAGTTACATAAATTACTTTCTGCTTTCAAGCAGGAAATGTCTCAGAGAACCCCATGTTCACTTTTGTGTTTGGAAGATGCCTGGTGTTCTTGTCAGGTTCCCACTGACCTTGAGACTATCAGATAGTTCTGAGAAGATCATGGAATATTAATGAGCTAAGTGGCTTTAAGATCCCTTCACCCCACCTCTGTCCTCTACCCTGTATGGGTTGGCCTATGAGTATTCAGGCCCATGATGTTTTTTTAATAGGACACTTCCACATACAACTGTTCTTAGAACAGAGGTCTTTTTGAAATGCAGGCTGGCAGGGCAGGCTTGCTCACTACAAGTCCCAATGACATCGGGATCAACTGAAATGGAGTCTTACTCTCCCCAACTAGCCCTGCTAAGGAAAGTCCTGCAGCTTCCAGCCCCCCACATCCCCTCTGCAAACTGAGGAGGAAAATAAAAATTCCTCTTCGCCTTGGCTGGCTAAGCTGAACCTTTCTGGCTGTTTATTGTGACCAGAGTAGAAAGAACTAAAGCCCCCAGGCTGCTTTCCACAAGAAAGAAATAGCTGATGGGACCTAGGCCACATCTTCCAAGCCCAAGGCAGGCTAAGTCTTCTCAGCTCCCAGCCAGCCATCAACATGGATTGATATATGGTCCTTACTCAGTACCTACCCTCGCCCACTCCACACAGAGAGCTGTAAGTCGGAGCTGGGAGCTGTGCCTGAGGTGATCATGCCTACAATATTGAGACACAAACAGAACTCCCACCTACCCTCCTTTGTGGTCATTACCTAGCCTTCCTAACTTCTAAAATGTTCTTTTTTTTTCTTGACCATGAGCCTATTATTCTCCTTCCTGGTAGCAATAATCTAATCTTGTGGAAGAAAATGGGATCTGAAGGTGTGATTAATCATTAATATTGATGAAAAAAGTCTCTTTGACTCTTGCCCCTCAATCTTTCCTTTTCAGTCTGTCAGCCAGACAAGCAACTTTGATGCCAAGTATTGACTTTTTTTCCAGAGCTCAGAAATGGTTTTAACTTTCTTTCATTTCCAGTATTTTATTTTGGCTATTTGAACTGGTGAATAAAGCCTGCTGAAGATTTAATGGACTCCAGCTTTGGATAATTGCTGATATATTATAGAAATTCATAGACCTTCACTAGTCATGTATCTATCCACTATTGGGGTCTGATCTCCGGATTTTCTCAGGAAGCTGAAGATGGGGCAAGGGCTGCAGAAATAGGAAACAGTATCCTTAAATACAAAGATTCTTCCTAGTAAGGCTAAGATGTTCCTAGCTAGGTTCCAGACTCTCAGTATCCTCATCATGGAACTGTCAGTCTTGCTGAAGCGACTGATCTTTGCCCTGATTTAGGGGCTAGTGTAACACCAGGCTGTGGGCTAGACAGAACCAGAACCAGAACTGGAGTAGGACCAGAGCCCAGCTCTCTTGACTCCTAGTTGAATCATCTTTCTGTGAGATGGCAAAAGAAACAAATTATTTTAGGGTCCTAAGGGTCCCATGTAAGACCAGGCTTTTGGGGTTTTGGTCAGCTTCCCCCATTGGTACAGTTGAGGGTGTTTAAACATTTAGCCAGCTTGGCCCTGGCCACCTATCAATCTATGGACACTAGCATTAATCCATTAGTGGCTGAATTGTGGGGAGGTCAGACGTGGTGGCAGGGGGCTCAGAACAGTAGCTGTTTCTGCACAAGTATGGTAGCATTTCAGTATTTCTATTGGTATGAACTGGCTGTGATTCTCTGGCTTCAACCACAGATGTGAAGACACCTACTCTGAGTGCCTGAGGCTTCAAGCCATAGGTGCAGATCTGATTACTGTCTGGCTGTTTGAAAATTTCACCCAAACAGCCGATTTGAGATTTTGCCAGGAGACAGTGATTTGTGTGCCTTGTATGTCAGGCTTTTAGGTCTCCAGTGAGACACAGGAAAACTTTCCTCTTTCTCTTCTCCCCAAACACAGGACTAGTCCTACTAGTTGAGGTTTTCCTTTCTGTTCTCAGCCTACAGAGGATGGGATTAAAAGCCTGCCGTTGACACTGCAGGGTATGAGATTGCTGAGTTTTAGGGGTGAATGCCTTAGAAATGAGCATTCATATGATGATCACAAACAGCCTCATCTCTTGATGAAAACACAGTATCTAGTGGCCTTTATTCTGATTACAAGGACGTTTTGAACTTTGTAGGATTTAGATGAGGTCCCCCAATAATTGCCCCTAAGTTTAAGAGGGCTGTGTTTTTTTTTCCTTCAAAGCCTTTCAGCCCTAGGTGAGCCTGAACACAGATGTGGATTTGAGCTGAAAACTGAACTGATGCCCACAGATCAGACAATCAGCAGAAAGAAGTAAAAGGTCAGGGAGTCAGAATGGACCATAAACAAGTGCCTGCACATGAGGAAAGTTGTCTCTGGTGATGCCCTTTCTTCCTGAAGTGGTATTTTCCTGGTGGCTGGTCATGTTAATCAGCAGAAAGAAGTAAAAGGTCAGGGAGTCAGAATGGACCATAAACAAGTGCCTGCACACGAGGAAAGTTGTCTCTGGTGATGCCCTTTCTTCCTGAAGTGGTATTTTCCTGGTGGCTGGTCATGTTTTTTGATATGGCAGAGCTGCTGAGCTTTCCCAAGGTGCAGGTGATCACTACCGGCCAGCGTGGTTCTGCTTTCTCCTCCCTTGATACTCAGTGGGGTGGATAGATACATGACTAGTGGAAGTCTGTGAATTTCTATGTCAGCAGTAATTTGTTTCTTGTTTTCTTGGCTACTTAGTCATTCATGCTGCTGGTGGCATGGCTGCCAGACTTTGCTGGGACTACGTGAGATGGCTGCGTCATTGAGCAGTGGGAGGCTTTCGGCCCGGTTTGTACTGTACGTCTCTGTGGGCATGAAGGTCAGAGATGGCTATCTCACATCGACATGGCATGGCTTCTAGGGAGTCTGAGTACTTTGTTGTCTCTTCTCCACCCTTCTCCCCACACTCTATATGGTAATCTCTTCCTGTCCTTCCAGGAGGGAAGGGACAGATGGTTTATTCTCTGATTTACAGGTAGGGAACTGTGCTGAGGGGAACACAAGGGCTTGCCCTGCAGGCAGTTTAAAGAGCAGACTCTGCCTTCTGCTCTTGGGCCCTCTGCCTTACATATCAGCCTCTTGCCATTCTGGCCCACCGCCTTATTCTCCTGTGAAAGAAAAGGTTTAAGCCAGAAGGGGCTTGGGGCATTGGCAGGAGTCTTCCCCTTAACAATGCCTGGGTACTAAAGCCCCAGCTGTTGGTTTCCACACTTGTCCTATTCTACTAAGGCTCAGGACCTTGCTCTTGCAATGGGGCAGCAGGAGGGGCAGGATGGATGGAAATAGAAGCTTCTTCACGAGGGAGAACCTTGACCTGGCCACAGATATCCCTTCTCTATTTGGCCTCCCTAGTCTGTGTAACTAGAAACTCAGGGTCCTGTAGTCACCTTTTCTATTGAATCTCCACCATATTAGGCCAGCTCTGAAGCCTGGCTTCTCTGTTTTTTAATTGTTTGAAGTCTTCCTTGTCCTGTCCTATCTTACCAGACTCCTACTAATCCTTTAGTTCTTAGAAAAGTCAGTGCTCCAGGAAGCCATTCTTAATTCTTCCCACCCATTCCCAAGACCCTTTGTTTCATTCTCCCTTATTACTTTATTTTTCCCTACCATAATACTCGCAACATGTTATTATGAAAGTGTGATTATGTTCTCCGTGATATGAGAGACAGAGTATGGGTCTGTCTTCAATACTTAGAACTTGATAGCTTCTTCAAATATTTAAATGAGATTAGGCTTGTTTTTCCTTAAATTTTTTGGGTCATGTATTTGGCCTTTATTTCTTTAGGTCAGGGAACAAAGAGGAGTTGGGTTGGAGCTATTAAGGTGGAAGCACCTGTGTCTAGAACCCAGTTGAATACATGGGTCTGAAACTCATGTAAAAAGGTCATCTCCTGGGGAAACAGATTTGGAAATCATTAGCAAGTCCTGGAAGGTGGCTTCCTATAGTCCCAACGCTGCTACCCAAGCAGTCTAGATTTGTTGTGATGGGGAGGACAGCATTGTAGTAGATGGAGTGCAGGGTTCTCTCTCCAATTAGATTTTCTTTCCCATGGACTTATCCATCCATTTTTCATCACAGAAATGGCCTGCACTTTCAGCCCCCGAGAATGTAAACTGTCCAAACAAGAAGGGCAAAGCTATGGCTTCTTCCTGAGAATTGAGAAGGACACCGATGGCCACCTGGTCCGGGTGATTGAGAAGGGCAGCCCAGCAGAGAAGGCTGGCCTCCAGGATGGAGACAGAGTTCTTAGAATCAATGGTGTCTTTGTGGACAAGGAGGAGCATTTGCAGGTGAATGAGACATTTGGGATTTTTCTACAATCTCTTCGGCCCCCACATCTTTTCTGCTGTAATATTGGCAAAGCTCCCTGGAATCCACAGTGAGCACAGGAAATCATAGAAGAGAAAGTCGCCAGCAGACACCCTGGACGGGAGATATTTAGAAACCCAGGTTGCATTTTCCTACCAAACAGACTAAACCTGCGCCTGAGAAGACATGGTGAGACGAATAAAGACACATATTCTAATTTGTCCAGCATGTTGTAAATAGTTGCTAGCCAATATTTTCCCCCAAATATTTTATAAATAATACTACAAATAACATTTATCTTAAAAATACTAATTCCTGACTATTAATGGATATCTATTCTTAGGTGTGACCATGAGTTAATTCCTTAGTTCTTCTAAGTTCAGTATCTTTATCTGCAAAATTAGAATAATAGTAATGAGAATTTTGGAATAAGAAGAAAAACCTATCTCATATGGATGCTGACAGACTTAAATATGAAATTCCCTTAAAGTGCTTTGCACAGCACTTGGCAATTCAGCTTGGGCCTTTGCCAACAAATACTAAGCATTTTAAAGTCAATAAACAAGCATTTCTAAGGGTACTGCTATTCTGTTTTCTAGTAGAACCCAAGAACCTCTTAGTATTTCCATACCAAATGGCAAATTTTACTAATATAGATTGTACCAACCTTTCTGATGGCCAATATTAAAAATTTAAATGTATGTACAATCTGACTAAGGTGTTCCATTTTAAGAAATACATTCAATAGAAATGGTCTGGCCAGTTTGCTCAGGTGGTTAGAGTTCAGTGTTATAACACCAAGGTCAAGGGTTCGAATCCCCATACAGTCCAGGTGCAAAAAATCAAAACAAAAACATTTGGACACATACAGTAAAATATATATACGAAGATGTTCATTACACTGTCGTTTATAAAAGTGAATAGTGGGAAAACTAAATGTCCACTAATGAAAAAATTGATGATACTTTCATAAATTGGAATACAATCTAACCACTGAAAATGATAAAATCTACGTATCTCTATGGACATGAGGTGGAGAGGCACTGGGCACTCCTGTCCCCTAGTATTTTAGACTGACCCTTTCAGGACAGAGGGTTAGAGCATTGATGCTTCTTTGTTATTCTTTTCCAGCTTCCTTAGGGTGAAGGTGGAAGGGAGAGTGGAGTAAGAGGCAAGAGGCTCTTCATAATAGCTACTTTTGAGTAAGACTGGTGTCTTTCTTAATTTCTCAAAGTACCTGGGTAGTCACTTATTTACTCAACAAATTCTTGAGCACCTATTGATGTGTCAGAAACAGTTATAGTTGCTGAGGATACTGCAGAAATCTCCACCCTCCTGTAACATTTAAATATCCTCAGTTGTGGCCCAGCCTTGACTGTTCTGGGGTGTGTCCCTGATTTCTAGCTGAGAGGTACCTAGTGATTTGAGAAACCCTGGCCATGAGGAAGTACTAGAAGTTCTGTTTCTAGAATTTCAGAGGTGTGGATTGACCCGTGCTCAGTCGACTATACTTGTGTAGTGGTTTCTCTGGGATGCAGGTAGAAACCACAGGAGCTATGTTACCTGGTAACACCTTCAGTGTTGCCCCTGCCCACTTTCTTTCTGGTAGTGGAGAAGCACTAGTGGTGGGTCACAATTTGGTGAGTGATAAAGGAGCAAACCAATGGTAAATTTAAAATAGTTTCCAAGGCTTATTTAACCTGTAGCAAGAGGTGTTATCTAGCTTTAAGAGGTACGAGAGTACTTCAAAAAGTTCACAGGAAGATTTGTATTATTGTTTAATTCTATTTTTCCACAAACTTTTTGAAGTACCCTCACATTTCTCAAGTTTGCTAGTTATTAAACACAATGGTGTAGGTGGTCAAAGGAAGCTTGGCATTTCTTACAAGTCCACTATCAGTAAGATGGTGAAAAAAAAAAAATTCAGATTCTACTCACTTGGCTCTCGTGCTAATGTGCATGGTGAATAGGTTAGCTTTCTTTATGAAGAAAATATTTTCTTCAGGACAAATATATGAAAAGGTAACAAAAGAAATGTTAAGTGTTTAAGGAAGCAGAGTTTGTTACTGTTATACAAGTGATTTAGATAGTCATTATGAGCTATCCTTTGCCTAGATTGAAATGTTAATATCTTCAAATAATTGACAGCATTTCTTTAAGCAGCTCCTAAATCACATTACCTAAGTGTAGGCATGCTCTTCTCTCTCTCCTGTGCCTCTGTCCTATTAGCCTGCATCAGTGAGATTTACTGACTCCCTTGGTGTGTGATGGTTGGTGATAATGCTAATTAAGGAGGAGGGAATGGAATAGGTGCCTTCTAATTCTACAAATGCTAAGAAAGGGAGTATCACACAATGACTCCCTTGGTGTGTGATGGTTGGTGATAATGCTAATTAAGGAGGAGGGAATGGAATAGGCGCCTTCTGATTCTACAAATGCAAAGAAAGGGAGTATCACACAGACTCCCTTGGTGTGTGATGGTTGGTGATAATGCTAATTAAGGAGGAGGGAATGGAATAGGTGCCTTCTAATTCTACAAATGCTAAGAAAGGGAGTATCACACAATGATGCAACAGGGGTATGGTTTGGTACTTTCTGGTTCAAGAGGCCAATGACACCTGACATTCCTTCCTTGCATTTAGTTGGGCTCAGAAATTCTATTCAAATCAACAAATACCCACTGGAAATGGCTGTGTAAAGCCTTGCGCGAAGAGCTTTAACTGAGATTCTAGATCAGAAGCCAAGGGCTATTTGAGTTTGCTCTGAAACTGGAAGTCCTAATTTCACATTATTGGGAGAAAACGTTTTCCATTGGACTTATAGATTTTCTGTGCATTGGAGTTCACTTCCTACTCTCTCCCAGGTAAAAAGGGAGTGTACATGACAGATATAACACCTCAAGGTGTGGCTATGAAAGCTGGTGTTCTGGATGATGATCGCGTGATTGAAGTGAATGGAGAGAATGTAGAAGATGCCAAACACGAGGAAGTAGTTGAAAAGGTACGCCCCAAAGGGGTAGTTTTCTTATACTGTCTTTCACTCTGTTCTCACTGGAAGTGACAGGAAGATAGAGTGGTAGGTGCCAGGATGAGTTTATGATGGGGGGAATATCCAGTTGAGTTGCCCCTTTGTATTAGGGGTGAACAGACTCCCTAGAGGCATAAGCAGTATTAGTATAGGGTTTTGGAATAAGGCTTTGCTAGTTTCACCTCAAGAGGTATAAGGAATCATTAACTTTGTCTTTTCAATCTTATTTATACTTCATTGGGAGCCCCCTCTGAATTTATAATAAATTCAATATTGAGCTGCTGATATGAAAATGTTTTAATAGGAACTGGAAGATAACCAATGTGTTTAATACAGAGCTACACATACAGAATATTGGAAGGCCTGTTACCCCAAATCTTATGTCCCAGCATGGTTTCATAACACATGAAAAAACACTCCAAGGTTTTTCCTTTGAGGTCTGTGGAATATTAAAAATTAGCCACCCTCTTTCCTCTTGATAGAATGATCTCTCAAAGTGGATGCTTATTTTCTTTTCCATTCCAAACTCCTTTTCTAGCCTTCACCTAGAGTTTTCTGAATTTCAGCTCTCACTTGGGTTCAGTTAGCATCTGTGTGGGTAATGTCATTCTTAACGAAGGGAAAAACAACAGCTATAGAAGTAGAGACAGAAAAATGCCAGTTAGGTGGTAGGAAATAGTACAACAACTTAAACTCAGGCCCTGCATCCTGTGTTTTCTGTTGAATCTAAAGACTGTGTGCCTCAATGTGGAAACTTTCTTATTCCCCGGCATTGTTCTGGGGGGTGATGTTGTTCCTCCTCTACATGCGTGGTTGCAGGTGAAGAAGTCAGGAAGCCATATCATGTTTTTGCTGGTGGACAAAGAAACAAACAACCAGCATAGTGAGCAGAAGATACAATTCAAGAGAGAAACAGCCAATTTGAAACTGCTACCCCACCAGCCTCGAGTTGTGGACATGAAAAAAGGAAGCAATGGCTATGGTTTCTATCTGAGGGCAGGCCCAGAACAGAAAGGTAAGGCACTAGAAGAGCAGAAAACCTGGTAGTGTAACCACCAATTCTTCATTCCAATCTGATTCCAGAGCTCCATCAGGCCCCCATCTCCCTACCAGATACACGAGGGGAACAAGAAGACACTAGGAAGCATAGCTGAGTCAGTTTCTATGTCACATGGGGACCTGATGCTGGGCATCCTAGAGTTTCCATATGAGAATAAGGCAGAATTTGGGATCTGGCCAGTGGTATGCTGGTAAATTGGCTCTCTGGAAAAGAAGTCCTAAATTGTAATATCTGTTGATTTGTGGTATAAATACAACCACCATGTCTGATTTCAAGCTATGATGTTGCTGAACACAAAGTTGACAAGTGTTGCAAAGAATTTGCTCCTGTGGGCTGGTCTGAGTAGGCTGGAGCACACTAGATCTGAGGCAGGGGCATGGGTCACCATCCGGGACTCAGATAGAACCAGGAGTCTTTCTGCTTCCTTGTAACGCAACAAGAAAAGAATTAAGGTCCTTCCAGGGAAGATGAGTACATAAAAGAATATAGGCTTAGGCCGTGTAAACTGTTATTCACCCAGAAGTTGCTATTTTCTTCATCTTATATATGTTTACATTAATTCATCAACTATTAATTTGGTTCATGTTATATAAAAACATCCTCAGGGCCTTTGAAAAAATCAGGTGAATCAGACAGGAATTCTTCAGTCAAGGAGCTGCTTAGTAGAGGAGATAAGACACATATATCCATAACTGAAGGTAGACAGTGATAAGCACTTTAATATGAAGGGTGTTCAAAAAGTTCATGGATTTGTATTATCTTTTAATTCAGTTTTTCAATGAACTTTTTGAAATACCCTTGTACAGGGACAGATAAATTACCATGGGAATTCAAGATTAGAGTAAGCTTTTCTCATTAAAAAGGCACTGGAAAGCCTTATTGTAGAGGTGGCACTTGAGCTCAGCCTTTGTAGTATGCGTAGAGTTTGGAAAAGTAGATGGATCGAAGGCAAGGAAGATCATTCCAGGAAGGTAGGAGTCACGTGAACAAAGTGGGAAAATATGGGAATAGTTTGACGCATCTGATATGCAGTCCAAGAATCCAAGTTAGAAAGGTAGGCTGCCGAGGCATGATGAGGCAACTTCAATGTCAGGTAGAGAAGTTCGGACTGGGCTCGTTAGTTGATGGGGAGTTAAAAGTTTTTTGAGCAGTTTGAGGGAGAAGGAAAAAATTAAACCTAGAGTGTCTTGTAGGCTTTGCATATCTCAATTACTCCTACAATTCTGCAAGAATTGCTGAAATTGAAGGCTTAGAGAAGAAGCAGTAATTATGTAAAGTTAGTTAGATATGGTACAGCTGGGACCAAACTCAGGGCTGTTTAGTTCCAAAGCCCATGCTCATTCCATTGCACTGGGGAGTGACTTGGTCAGACATGTGCATCAAGATGGATCAGAAGGCAAATTTGTTTTGGAGGAGAGAATTGGGGAAGGGAAAGCAGTTGGTAAGGTGCTTTAGTAGTTTAGGCAAATTCTAGGTAGCAACTGATACAAACTAAATTCAGAGCAAGGGAGGTGGGACTAGAGAAAAGGGATGTATAAAATATTAAGGCAGCATCAAAGGACTTAGCAATTGATTAAATATGGTAAGTGGATGCTGAGGAAGAATCAGTTGCTAAGTGCTCCACTAACAGGTGACCGAGAGGTGGGGCTTCGTGATGGAGAATAGGCAGAGATGAGTTTTTGGTTTGAATACATTACACTCAAGGGATCTATGAGATATCTTATTAGAAATACCCAGCAGCTAGCTGGAAGAGTGAAACTGGAGCTTGTTAAGATGGTTTGAGGGACAAAAAAGTGTGAGAGATGGGGAGGCATCTGGTAAAGATAGTTGAAGTCAAGGGCCGGCCCGTGGCTCACTTGGGAGAGTGTGGTACCGATAACACCAAGGCCACGGGTTCAGATCCCTATATAGGGATGGCCAGTTAGCTCACTAAAAAAAAAAAAAAAAAAAAGTTGAAGTCAGGAGGAGAAAGCTAAAGACATTTTTGAGGAATGTACACATAAATACATTCACCATTGAGTATACCCAATTGCTACTAAAATGCCAGCATGGAAAGTCTGAAGTCTTCGGTTTTGTTCTTCATTCTTCCTTCCTCCCCCTTTTTATGCCTTAGCTTCTATATAAGGGGTATGGACACAAGTATGCCCACTGGCTTCCTGGGAACTTGCTCACCCTTAATGCTTAGCAGGCTGTTTTGTCAAGATTAAATGTCAGATACTTTTAGTAACAACGTGATTCTTCCCTTTAAGACCCTTTCTTTGTTAATGGTGGGGTTTGTTTCTGGAGTGAGTTGTGAGCAGGAAATGAGCCTGGATAGGGCAGATATAAGATCCCTGAAATGACAGTGTAAGGAACAGTAGTTGTACTCAGCATGCCTTTTAAACCTATTTCACCAGGGCCTTGGACTCCAGCAGAAATCCCAGTTTGTTTAGGGGCCTTTCTGATAATTTTATCTTTTTGGGGGTTGGGGAGGGTAGGTCAAATCATCAAGGACATAGATTCTGGAAGTCCAGCAGAGGAGGCTGGCTTGAAGAACAATGACCTCGTAATTGCTGTTAACGGCGAGTCTGTGGAGACCCTTGATCATGACAGAGTGGTGGAAATGATTAGAAAGGGTGGAGATCAGACTTCACTGCTGGTGGTAGACAAAGAGACAGACAACATGTATAGACTGGTAAGTAATACAAGGCCACATATTCACGCACTAAGGTTGGGCCCATTCTCTCACACCCTCCAAGTTTGGGCTGAGTTACTACTTTGTTCTTCAAACTGGAAGGGGCATAACAATCATCACTAGGGCTAAATTGAAGCTCAAATTGGTAGTGATAAGAGAATGCCAAGTGATTGGTAAATGAGTTTTAAGTCCTTTGACTTAAGATTTTGAAAGAACTTGCGAACATAACTGCAGAATCACTCTTGATGATCTGAGGATATCTGTGGAGAACAGGAGCCTGGAAATAAGCAGATATAGCCCTAACTTTCCAAAATAGGAATTTTAATTTCATGTAAAAGCCTAAAAAGTATTATTAAACAGCTTGTGAGCCCTTAGCAAACAAAGGGAATAGAAACAGATTCACCAAGACTAAGTTGAATCAAACTGCCCTTACTTCCTCCTAACGCTTACTCATAACACCTACTATCTGCATGTTTTAAGGTTTTATAACACTTTTATTTTATCGCAAGAACTGAGGTTCAGCCTAGTTCTAGTCAGACATCTGGGGGCCTTTTAAGTACCATATGCCTTGCTAGGTGTTGGTCATAAAGATGAAGATAAATGGTTCTTGCTCTATGTGATATATAATAATAGGAGCATCCAAACATACATAAATGATAGAGGGAGGAACATTACGAGTGGTGAGATTAGCCCCTTTTTGTAGATTAGGAAATAGAAGCTTAGAGAGATTAAGTGATTTGCTAAAGTCACTCAGCTTAGTAAAGACTGAAGCCAGTCAGTATTTGAACCCAAGTTCTTGGGCTCTTAATTCATCATTCCATATTCCTTCTCAGCACATTTTGATTAGATATTTCAAGATAATCTTATAAACGATATTAAATAATAAACTGGGCAATAGAAAAATAATGGGTTTTTAGCTAGTTGAACAATCATACCTAGAGAATAACTGATATTGGAGCAATGTCAACCTGAACAGAAGTCTCTAATGGCATGCTATTTGTTCCTATCCTAAAATAGTTTATTAAATTTGGATGAAGACATGGAAAACATACTAATACATTCAGATGACTTAAAGCAACCATGTATAATTAATTTGCTGGAAGGTGTAATTAATATTCAAAAATATCTAGTCAGGATAGAATAAAAACAAGATTAAGTTTAAACAGGAATAAATTTCAAGTACTATACTAACTTAAAAGTAAATTGTATGAATACCAAATAGTGAGATCTGCTTTGATGACTATAGAAAAAGATCAGAAATTTGGTGATACTCCAAGTAGCTGCCCCCACCTAAAAAAGGAAATTTAAAGTGACATTAATTGATACTCGGCTTCTGGAGATCATCTCTCTGTACTGACTTAGTTGGACCATACTTGAAATTACTAGTAATATAACCTTTGGCAAGTTATCCTCTCTGTACCTGTTTTCTTAGGGGTAGCTACTGTGAAGGGTGGCTATGAGGGTTAATTGAGCTAATTATTTAGGGTGTGCAGAATAATGCCTCATGCATATAAATGTCACATTTGTTAAGTCAATATTGTGTCCAGTTCTGAGAACCTCACTTTAAGAGGGCCAGTGACAGGAAAGGTAGCAGTTTTTGGAAGCCATCACATGAGTATTTAGCTTAAATAAGCATAGGTTTTGGAAAAGAAAGGAGAGCATCTTCGAGAATTTGAAAGGATATTTATTATTACATATGAGAGGAGTAGACATTTTTTTTAGGTGTTATATGGGGCACAGCTGGACCAAACAGAGGAGCTATCAGCAGCTAGCTTTTGGCTTAACAGTTGAAGATGCCGGAAATGGGGAGTCATTTCTGCAGAGTGGTGACCTCCTAGCTGGTAGAAAAGTGGAAGTCAGAAGTCCACTGCTCTGGGTGTTATAAAGGGGATTCTGGCATTGAGTCTTTTCCAATTCTTCCTAATCTTATGACAGTAGGATCACAGAATGATTTAACTGTAACCTTTCTCTTTTGGTTAATATAAAGGAGGACATTATCAAAAAAGATGCCTGCCCTTATCTTCCTTCCCCCTCCCCAAAGTAAGCTCCATAGGTTGGGGTGAGGGGTGGATCTTTGAGATATTCCAGTGAATAAAACAAACACTGATAACAGTTCCTGGCACACACTAGGCAACCAAATATTTAAATAAAGAATGAATAAAAATTCATTAAGTGTTTTAATGTTACTGTACTATGCCTCAAGATGAGCTGCTATCAGATACAGTTGATTTGCTTGTTTGGGTAGTGATATCAGGTATTTCTGCATGTAATGAGTCACTTTGGAGTCTTTCTCTTTAAAATGTGGAAAATTATCAATGTGGAACATTTGCAAGTACATCACTGGAAGATTTAGTTAGTTGAATTGGGTGACTGCGAGGTTCTGTGGTAGTGCTACTCTCATTTAGAAAGGAAGGAGTTGTGGTCTTGTGGTTAGGAAGACAGATGGCAACCAGAAGACCCCAAATCTAATTTTAGCCAGGCTGCTAAACAGTGTTATATGAGGCAAAGCACACATACTGTGCTTACCTTCAGTTGCTCGATTTCCTATTCACTGCCTAACAAATGTTCTGCACACTTGTGAGCAGCAGTTTAACTGCTGATCCAGGATCACATCATACCCAAATCTGTCCTCCCAACTAAAACCCATAGCCAGCTAAGCTATTAATTCTTTTAAAAAAAAAATCAATCGTGTTTCGTGTTCTATGCCTTTTCTGTATTCAAGACCATCATTGCTTTCCTCACATGGATGGTCTGGGAGTTGAGATGGAGGAGAAGCATTTAAAGATGGTGGGGAGTTTGGTGTAACAGAAGTGACAACTAATGGTTACAACAATAAACAGTAGAGTACAAGTGATCCCAGGACTGGAAGGGGAGGGGAGTGGCAAGTAGCAAAGGGTTGACATGGACTTTTGTTACAATATGTAACCATATGATAGCTGTCACCTTCCCCCAAATCTTTGAGTCTTCAGATAGTGATAAAAAGTGTCTCGTGTTTTACTTTCTCTAATGTGTTTACGGAGCTCTCAGGACCATCTAACTGAAGGGAAGGGTCAGAGGAACCTACTTTGTATGAGATACTAAGCTAGTCACTCAGACGTGTTATATCTCAGAAGTCTAACATGCCCTTATCCATGTTTGGACTTGATAACGCAGAACCTCTATTCTAATCTCAAGAGGGGGATTGCCTATGGGTTGTTCAGTGACTTGTTCACTATCATGGAGTCAGAAGAAACTAGCAATTCTGTTAGACATCTTTTTGGATCCTTGTACAGTGTTCTATAATGCTTTTCATGTACATGTATGCAGTTGTGTACGTCTTTATACATATTACTCTATAACCAAGTTCAGTCTTCTTTTATACCTTTCCTGGTTGGGATAGTTGAGAAATTTTACAGCCTACAGTCAGATATATCTGAAAGAAGAGTGGGACACATATGACACCTTGTAAATTAAACCAGCACATTTGATAAAATATAATTAAGGTGAATGTCTTTTTTTCTCCCTTTATTTTCAAAAGGCTCGTTTTTCTCCATTTCTCTACTATCAAAGCCAAGAACTGCCTAATGGTTCTGTTAAGGAGGATGCAGCTTCCACTCCGACTGCTACTCCTCTGACAGTCTCAAGTCCAGATACTAAAGAGGAAGTTGATCATAAACCTAAACTCTGCAGGCTGGTTAAAGGTGAAAACGGCTATGGCTTTCACTTAAGTGCGATTCAGGGTCTGCCAGGCTCATTCATCAAAGAGGTAAGGTAATCTGTTTCCAGCAGTCCAACAAATACAGTCACAAGACAGTCTTAGCTTCTCCTACCCAATGATGGCTTAGTAAAAAGGTTACACTGAAGGCTACATTGAGGGTCTCACTTGGGTTAGATAAATGCAGTCATGGTCCCGTACCCTTTAAGTTAGCTACCACTACATTGTAAGGTCACATCTTTTGCTTCCCAAACATCTGTTCCACCTAATTGGCTCTCTAGACACTTTCAAATCAAACAGAGTAAACTGGCAGGACTGTAGTTTACAGTCACTACCAACTCTGACTGGCAGTGATGCCCGTTTGCTTCTGTACATTTGGCATACTACCCCTACTGTGTGGATTGACAGTGAGAAGAAGACTGTCCCTGTGCCTCTCACGTTGGGAGTAAGGAAGGGAGACCTAGGTAACCTAATGCCTTCAGCCCAGAAGACACAATATGATATTCAACCATTGTTTGTAACTTATCTGAGTATGGAAGTTGTAGCTATCCTAAGTAGAAAAGCTTTAAGCACCTTTCTTAACTTTGTACTTAAGGAGAAATAATAACATAATAATAAACTCTCTTCAACTATCCTGAGGGGAAGCTAGTCTAACATGCTCTTATCCACGTTTGGAATTGAAAATTCAGAACCTCTCTTCTACAGGTACAGAAGGGTGGCCCTGCTGACCTGGCTGGGCTGGAGGATGAGGACATGATCATTGAAGTGAACGGGGTGAATGTGCTGGTTGAATCCTATGAGAAGGTGGTGGACAGAATCCAGAGCAGTGGGGAGAATGTTATACTCTTAGTTTGTGGAAAGAAGGCCTATAACTATTTTGAAGCTAGGAAAATCCCTATTGTTTCCTCCATGGCTGATCCACTGGATGCCCCTCCAGATTTCAAAGAAGGAACATTGGCGGAGTCACAGCATAACTCGCACATGGCAAAAGAACGAGTGAGTGTTGATGCATTTCTTTTAGTGATCTAACTTGCCAGAGTATGGTAAAGTCCCTAATAAGTATACCTTATGTTTGTGTTTACCACGAATTTTCTAAAATACTAGAAAATGACAATGTGAAGATAACTAGCAAATCAAGTTATTGTGAAGGACAGGAGACAGGACAACAAATTTCTTATTTTCATAGCATGCAGTCAGTAAATCAAGAAATAAAAGAATGAAGCTTTTCAAAACTGTAATAGGAACCATGAGGGAAAAAAAAAAATCAGACTAGGTACCAATTCTGGTTCTGTCACTTATCAGCCTTTGGAAAATGAATTTATTCATGCTTTGCCTCAGTTTCCCCACCTATAAAATAGTGATAATTTGTAGGATAGTTGTCAAGATTATATTACCTAAGACTATTAAAGTGCTTTGAACAGTGCCTGGCTCACAATGAACACAAAAATGAATCAGGATGGTTAATATTTTTTAAATAATTGGCAGGTATTACAGCTTTATTACTAGGAAAGATTAAACATTACCCTGTATAGATATTTGCATTAGATAGATTCCTTGGTGTGTCTGTTTTATATTTTTTCCAATTTCTTTTCATAAATGAATTTGAGTTCCAAAAGTACACTGCCTTATCCAAGTGCATAAAGAAAATTTATGGCAAAGCTAGGATTCTAAAAGTTTAATTCTAGTGATTGGTGATATAAATAACAATACAGTCTGCCCTCCATATTGGTAGATTCCACATTAGTGCATTCAACCAACCACAGATCAAAATATTCAGAAAAAAATAAATTGCATCTGTACTGAACGTGTACAGACTTTTTTGGTCATTGTTCTGTAAATAATACAGTGTAACAACTATTAACATAGCATTTACATTGTATTAGGTATTATAAGTAATCTAGTGATGATTTAAAGTATGTGGGAGGATGTGCTTAGGTTATATGCAAACACTACACTGTATTGTATCAGTAACTTGAGCATCTCTGGGGGAGGTCCTGGAACCAGTTCCCTGTGGATACTCATTTTAATGAACACACACAATAGACATTGACCCTGTATTCTGGAATGCTTAACAAAGAGTATTCTAGTTGTCTTCTAAAAATTCTATAATTCCTCTATGGGAAGTCAATTATAGTACTATGCTAGTCTTATGAAAAAGAAATAGACATTAATTAGTGAATCAAACAGCAAGCTGGAAACAAAGCTAAGTACAAAATTCAAGTCACCTGGCTAGTGACTCTACTCCCTGACTTAAGTCATGCAACTCTAGTGAATCAAACAGCAAGCTGGAAACAAAGCTAAGTACAAAATTCAAGTCACCTGGCTAGTAAGTGACTCTACTCCCTGACTTAAGTCATGCAACTTTAGAAAAGATAATCTCTCCTGATGTTCACACTCTACCACTTGTAAATCCTTTTTCTTTAACACAGGCCCACAGTACAGCCTCACATTCTTCTTCTAATTCTGAAGATACAGAGTTGTGATGAGAAAAAACAACGGCTTTGGCTGACAGCTGTTTCTGGCTGTTTAACAGGAATCCTTTCTCAAGGAGTGAGCTGCCACTTGTTTACTGTCTCTGTTAAAGAACAACTCCTCTGGAAACCATTCATCATGTGTGATTGTCTTCTGTTGTCATCTGCCTTAGGTGCAGCTATTGCAAATGGATTATTTATTGTCAACTTAGAAAAAGCTAAGGCAGAAGCCAAATTCTTTTCATGTGATCTCTTCCAAGCTTCAACCTAAGCACATTTCTCTGTATGATGATATCTTACTTCTATACGATCCTTGAGGACCAAAAATGATTCATAAACCTCTATGTGAGAGCTGCTAATTAAAGTATCTGAGCAGATAAGCCTATTAAAATTATGCTTTTGTAACAATGCTGTGGTTGCTAGAATAAATACCATTAAAAATGCCTTTTGAATATGCTTGAAACTCCTGGTAGCTAGATTTATACAGTACTACTAGATCCCTGTGTCATGAACAATAAGTAACATGGTTAATAGGGCTTTTATTTTGGATAAACTTTTTATACTTTAACCTTCATTTGCCAGTAGAAACCCAAAACGCAATAAAATACAAAATAAGACCATAGTAATAAAGGAAACTTCTAGAAAATAAAACTCAGGATTTTCTTAAATTACATTTCTGAACATTCTAAATATTTTCCTTTTACAGATGAATAAATTGAATCCCAGGCTAGAAAAGTGACTTATTCCAGTAAACAATTATTCATTGTTTTACCCCACAGCATGAGGGGCAGACGGAAACAAAAAATGGAAACATCATTATTGAAATGAAGGGTATTTTACTCTTAAAAATGAATAATACTAAGTTAAAAGGAAATCAGGAAAAATGACATACCCGAAGTCTCTCTTCTGGTAGAATCTATTTCACCCTTTCCCAAAAAAGGACAGATAACCTCTTGGTTATTTTAACAGGGCAGGAGTCGGATGCTAACTCATGGTAGATCACACAAGCATAATACCAAGCTATGCATGACAAAATGAACCTAAGGCCAAATTGTTATAATTTGATTTTAATAACAATCTCAAGGGAAAGCCGTAACCTTCTCCATGTGAACCTTAACTCAAAACAGAAATCCTCTGTGTTTGGCCCAGCTACCATAGACATCTCTTGCCCCAGAGGTCCAGTGTATTTTTCCCCCCTGGTTCTTCTCCTGACTCCCTGGCACTGCACCAGCCTCGAATCTATACAGGATGCTCTCTACTGAGTACTGCCTTGAGTTACTTCTCCCTTTCATGTTCTAGCTGATGCTACTTATGATCACAGTATCATGGAGGAGGAAGGTGTATGCTGGAGGTAGAATATGCCACCACATCATTTTTGTTAAAAAACTATTAGGCCTTGGTCCCCTTCAGTTTTTCCCCTTACATCCAAATTTTGACACCACTGGCCTCTAGCAATCTGTAACAGGCATGAGTTCAAGGTGTCATATGCTTCTCTGGTGCCTGTTTGTGAGCCAAGTAAAGGAATAGTATGCTGGAGAGAGCGCTGACCAGGAAGATCACATCAAACCAACGGTGGTAAAAGTTGAACTGCAGTTCTCCAAGGACTTCAGTGATTATGGTGCGGTACTCTAGAGGCATACTCATTCGGATCAGTAGCACAGAGGAGACGAAGTACATGCCCTGTAAGTCAAACAAATTAACTCTGGAATTATTTTAAATGTAGTAAGGGGCAGGTCAAAGGAAATTGTTAAAATACTTAAAAGTATAAAACACATTTCTAGTATTTTACAGCTGTAAATGTGAAGCTGTTTTGTTAAACTTACCATTATCTGTGCTAATAGCAGGACAATGACATTGGAGGACTTACTGCTGGAGATGGCATAAAAGAACTGTCAGGAAAGGGAAGACAGATGAATTTACATAGTACTGCTAGATTCTTGTGTCATGAACAATAAGTAATATGGTTAATATTTAATTAAGAGTGTCTCTTCAATGCCACAATTCTGTATAGAACAATTCATATGATTAAGGCTAAAAAGAAGAGACTTAAAATAGACTGCTGAAAAAGTAGCTGGTATAACATATGAAAGGATTCCTATCACTATCAAAGCTCAGAAACTATGTGATGCATATGACTTTAACATCATTATAAAACATTAAAACAGATTATTCCGGGCCACTCCAAGCATTTGTAATTGTTACTAGACTCCTGAACTCTTTCCAAACTGTGCTAGATGCCTGGAAATCCCTTCCTGTCCAAACCTCTTCTCTTCATTGAAACAGTGCTTGGATCTTGAGATCACCTACTTTTTCTACTTTCTACCTCCATGAAAGCCTTCCTATGTTGATCAGAAAATGGCTGAATGTTCTGCTCCCCTACTTCTCTGTCTGCTCCACAAATGACTCTCACAATTATTCTTCTTATCTCAAATATCTGCTGAATACCTACCATAAGCCAGGTTCCAGTCTAGATGCTGGTGACATATCAGTGAACAAAAGAGACCCTTATTCTATTACCTCTGTTAAATGTACTTATCTATGATTGGTGCATGATGTAAATACATCATCGCCGATTTATATAGTACTTTTTAAAAAAAATTCTTTTTATGTCTTTTAAATATTTGTGACTGTTTAAAATTTTAGGAGGCAGAAATCTTAACTAGGTAAAATGATCTCATGGTGCCACATGTAATTAAATAAGTACTTTTTAACACTGTGATACAACATACCTTGGTAAGAGTGATCAGCAATCCTCTGATGGATGTGACGATGATTATTCCAACCAGAATGAAGGAAATGTGTTGGGACCAGAACTTCACCTGCCACGATAATGGGAAGAAGAAATACCTGTTAAATCTTTCTTCAGAGAGATGCAAAAGCTAAGATATATTCTGGATCACTTATGTGACTGAGAGGGAACTTCATGAGGTCCTACCTGATTTTTTCTTTTAGGGAAGGAGAAAAGCAAGTAAATTGTGAATAAAACATCTATATGAGGACTGCAGTGGATACCTTAAGTAGCAGACTTAATCAAATCTTAAGGACAGCAGAAAGCAAGTACAATAAAGTGATGAAAATAATACTAATAAATAAAAAAACAGCTAATGATATAGCTTTTTTAAATGAAAAGTAGGAATTAAAAGGAAACTAACTCAATAGTAGGTTGATTATTTTTAGTATCTATGAATAATAGTTGTCTAATCACCCAAAACTTCAAGGAATCTTTTTATGATAAAAGAATATATATACATTCTCAGCTAAGTTTTAGGACATAGCTGAACTTCACTTGAACCACATGATGATAACTTTCTCTCCTCCTGCATTGCTTCATAGTGAGAAGCAGTTTGGGGACCCATGCTTGATTTAGTTCTGAAAAGCATATGAGGGGGAGCTACTATTACTTCGTAAAGGTTTGTTATTCAGAATTATGAAATACACAGTATATAGATGAATTATAGATGAAATATATACACAGCAATTAAGTAGCCTCGGAAAGCACTGATGAGGAGCATTTCGAAAATTTTAGCCCAGTATAAAATTTAAACAAGGAAAACATATGTAACAGTAGCATAGCATGCTTAATGTAATTTATATACTACTTGAAGAAAAGATACCATGCTCTTTGACATGAAAAGAGGATTTCTATTGATCTAGAATCAAAAAATATGTACTTTGATCTGTTTTTCAAGGACTGGAGCTCAATTTGCTCAGATTCCTTTTCCCTTTATCCAGCTACCCTTGAGATCAGGGGCATGTCTGGCTGAGATGGATAGCTGGGGATGGCATGCAGTCTGTGTCTAGGTTGACAGCACAGCTAAATGGCTCACACCGGGACTAAGAATGTGACATTGGTCATATTATCAAAGTGCTATTCAGCCAGAATCACTGGCTATACATATATCTGGAAAATATACTAGTCTATGAAAAATAAAATTAAACTTAAATTGGGACAAGGGTATGTTTATGACAGTGGTATTATAAAACAGGTAGAAAGATTAAAAAAAAAAACCCAAAAAACTTTGTGCATGGGTGACAGTAACCATCTTTAGCCCAAAGTCCACATTACTTAATTGATAAAGATCATTTCTTTTTTTTTTTTTCCTTTTTGTCTTTTTTTGTGTCTGGCAACAGATCTCAACCCTCAGTGTCGTGCCCGTACCGGACTGGGACCAGCAATGGGATCGCAACCCTCGGTGTTGTGCCCGCATCTCGCTCAGCCAGTGAGCGGGAACCGGTCTGTATGTGGGATCCGAACCCTCGGTGGGAGCGCCGCCACACTCCCAAGCGGCGCACTGTAGCAGTGCGCCACCGGGCCGGCCCCGATAAAGATCATTTCTTACAGCAGAAATCATTTCACTCCAACACAGAACGCTAATTGGTAGTTAATTTTCTACCAGGGGAATCAAAGGATAGTTGTATGTTTGAAGAGCTCATCAAGTATCACAGAGAGAAGTATCCGAACACTTGGTGAGAAACTGGTAAAATGGTAGCTGGCTACAGAGGAGGAACTGTAAAATTAATAATAGCATCCATGACAACAGTAAGTACCAGTCATTCTTTATGGTTTTATGTTAAGAAAGAGAATCCTGGCCTTTTACAAATTTGCCATGTGAATATGTCAGAATATACAGAGGAGAGTGGGAAGAACAAAAGCAGAAGCAAGTACCTAAAGTATGGGAATCAGAATCTTAACAACTCTAGTTATAGCAGATAAAAAAGAAAGAAACATAACAAACCAGGGTCTTGATATAACTCTTACATCAAATTGAATTCCCAGATAATTCACAGTGATCTCAATGCCTCTTGTGACAGGATCAGTTTTCCCAACTCGATCAAAAACAATATTGATGGTTGCCTGCAGAGACACAGACCTTTACATTAGGGCATCTTAATAACTGCTATTTCAAAAAGTAATTCAAAATAACGAATTAATCACTACAACATATTTTACAGGTCAATGTTCCTAAAAATGCAATTCTACTGTCAATCCAAATCATATATAGAAAACCTATTTTGGTTACTCACACACAGGCAAACAAAAGTTCCCATCTAGCCCATCTTTCTTTTCTGTAAAGAGTCAAGGGGAATAAGCTATGGCATATATGCCTTGATTTATCAGGAGTCAGAAAGGTAACATTCTGATTGATGAAGTCAGAGAAAAAGAATCAAGGAATCCCAGGTCATTTCCTATTTTTATTTCCTCTAAGAGGAAAAAGTAAAATAACAAAAATGAGTTATAGCTACTAAGCCAACAAAAAAGATCAAAGGGAACCATAAAAAATACCCAATTAATCCCAAAGGTAACAATTTAAAAGAAGGAAAAAGGGAAAAAACTGACAGGACAAATGAAAAACAAATAGCAACATGGTAGTTTTAAACTGAACCATATCAATAATCACATTAAATGTAAATGGCCTAAATCATGGGTTGGCATGCCAAGGCAGTGTGACAGTAGCTACAGACAATACAAAACTGAATGGGCTTTGCTGTGTTCCAATAAAACTTTATTTACAAAAGTAGGCAGTGGTTGGGTTTGGTCTGTGGGCTATAGATTGCTGATCTCTGGTCTAAACATGCCAATGAAACAGCAGAGACTGTCAGTCTAGATAAAAAAGTAAGACCCAACTATACCTTCCTTACAAGAAATCCACTTTAAATAAAAAGACATAAATAGATTGAAAGTAAAAGGATGGAAAATGATATATTATGCTAACACTAATCAAGAGAAAACTAGAATGTCTATATTAATATCAGACAAAATAGATTTCATAACAAAAAATATTACCAGGTATTAAAAGGGTCATTTTAGAATAATAAAGGATCATTTCAACAAGGGGTACATAATGAGCCTAAATGTTTATGTACTTAATAACAGAGCTTCAAAATACATGAAGCAAAAACTGATAGAAATAAAAGAGGAAATCCACAACAATTAATTGGAAAATTCTACAATACTTGGATCCCCTCCCTCAGTTATTAATAAGTAGTCTGAAAATCAGTAAGAATATAGAAAACTTTAATAAGACTATCAATCAACTTGACTTAATTGACATTTATAGAATATTTCTGCCAACAAGAGCAGAATGCATATTCTACCCACGTGCACATAGAACATTTTCCATGTTGAGCTCAAATGACCATATTCGGGGACAAAAAATAAGTCTCAAACTTTAGAAGATTCATGTCATATACAATTTGCTCTTAGACCACATGGAATTAAATTAGAAATCAAGGGGTAGAGAATGAAATTTAGAAGATGCCCAAATATTTTATAACATACTTCTAAATAACCCATAAGTCAAAGAAGACATCAAAAGGGAAATTAGAAAGCATTCTGAACTGAATGAAAATAAAGATACAATACCTCTAGATTTGTGAGATGCAGTTAAAAATAGCACATAGCAAGAAATTTATAGTAATAAAACACCTATGTCAGAAAAGAAGGTCTCTAAATCAATGATCCACCTTAAGAAATTAGAAAAAGAAAATCCAAAATAAGCAGAAGAAAGGAAATAATATCAGAGCAGAAATAAATGAAATAGAAAGCAGAAAAATATGGAAAATCAATTAACCCAAAAGCTGGTTCTTTGAAAAGTTCAATAAAATTGATAAATCTCTATTAGACTGATAAGGAAAAAAAGAGAGAAGACAAAAATTACCAATATCAAGAATGAGAGAGATACTGCTTCACATTCACTAGGATGGTTATAATAAAAAAGACAGATTAATAACAAGTGCTGGTGAGGATATGGAGAAATTGGAACCCTCATACACTGCTCCAGGAATGTAAACTGGTGCTGCCAAATTAGAGAGCAGTTTGGCAGTTCTTCAGAAGGTTAAACACACAGCATATGACATAGCAATTTTACTCCTAGGTATACATGTAAGAGAAATAAAAATATATATCCATATAGAAACTTATACACAAATGTTCACAACAGCATTGTTGATAATGGCCAAAAAGTGTAAACAACCCAAATGTCCATCCACTAATTAATGGATAAGCAAAATGTGGTAAATCCATAAAATGCAATGAATATTATTCAGCCATAAAAAGAAATGAAGTATTGATAGATGCTACAACATGGGTAAACCCTAAAAACATTATGCTTAAGTCAAAGAAGCCAACCACAAAAGACAATAAATTGTATGATTCCATTGCTATGAAATGTCCAGAATAGAGAAACCTATAGAGACAGAAAGTAGACTTCTGGTTGCCGGAGTCTGGTGGAGTGGGACTTTTGGGGATAATGCGAAGTGACTGAGAATAGGGTTTCTTTTTGGCTTGATACAAATGCTCAAAAATTGATTGTGATGATAGTTGCACAACTCTGTGAGTACACTAAGAACCACTGAATTGTACTCTAAATGTGTAAATTAAATGCAAATTATATCTCGATAAAGCTGTTATATAAAAAAAGAATGAGAGGAATGACATCTCTACAGGCTCTATAGACAGAAGGATAATAAGGAAATATTATGAGCAATTTTATGTCAATAAATTTGACAACTTCAATAAAAATGGGCAAATTCCTTGAAAGACACAAACTGCAAGAGCTCACTCCAGGAGAAATAGATAACCTGAATAAACACTGTATCTTCAAAGAAATTAAATTTCTAGTTAAAAAAATCTTTTTGGTAAATTCTTCCAAACATTTAAGGAAGAAATCATAACAATTCCACACTAACTTTTCCACTAATTGGAAGAGGAGAAAATACTTCTCAACTCATTCTCTAAGGTCAGCATTATGCTGACACCAAAACCAAACGAAGACATTATAAGAAAAGAAAACTATAGTCCAATACATCTCATAAATATAGATGCAAAAATTCTTTGCAAAATTTTATCAAATTGAATCCACCAAAATATAAAAAGGATAATTCACCATGATCAAGTACGATTTATTCTAGGAATTTAATATTCAAAATTAATGAATGTAATCCACTATAATAGCAGACTAAAAAAGAAAAACCATATGGTCATCTCAATAGATGCGGAAAAAGCATTTGACAAAACCCCAAACCACTACATGATTAGCAACATTCAAAAAACTATGATTAGAAGGAACTTCCTCAAACTAATAAGGGGCATCTAGGAAAAACCAACAGCTAACATACTTAATGGTGAAAGACTGAATGCTTTCTCCCTAAGATCAGGAACAAGACTAGGATGACTCCTTTTACCACTTCCATTCAACTTAGTACTGAAGGTTTTGGCTAGTGCAGTAAGGCTGGAGAAGAAGAAGAAAAGAAGGAAGGAAGAAGGGGGAAAGAAACAATCTAATTAAAAGATTGTCAAAAGATCTGCATAAGTACTTTATCAGAGAGGACATATGGATGGCAAATAAGCACATGAAAAGATGCTCAACATCATTAGATATTAGGAAAATATGAATTAAAATCACAATTCAATACCACCTTGCATCTATTAGACCATCTAAAATTAATAAGACTGGCCATATGGAGTGTTGGCAAGAATGTGGAGCAACTGAAACTCTCATACACTGCAGGTGGGAATGTGAATGGTATAATCTCTTTGGAAAAGAGTTTAGCTGTTTCTTCAAAAATTAAACATATGTCTGCCATATGACCTAGACCTTCCACTACTGTTTACCCAAGAGGAAAGAGAGCATATGTCCATTTGTGGCCTTTACACAAATGTTCACAGCAGCTTTATTTGTAATATTTCCAAACTGGAAACAACCAAATATCCATCAGCATGTGAATGGATAAACAAACTGCGGTATATCCATCAATGGAATACTACTCAGCAATAAAAAGGAATAAACTACTGATACACAATAAGATAGATGAAACTTAAAATAATCATGCTGAATAAAATAAGCCAGAGAGAAGAATGATATATACTGTAGGACTCCATTTACATAAAATTCTAGAAAATATAATCTAATATATAATGACAGAAAACAGATTTGGTGGTTGCCTGGAGACTGGGAGTGTGGGAGAGGCATTACAAAGAGACATCAGAAAACTTTTGGATGTGATGAATAGATACAATCTCTATCTTGACAGTGGTTATGGTTGTTGTACAGGTATGCACATATTTCAAAACTCACCAAATTGTATACTTTAAAAGTGTACAGTTTACTGTATGTCAATTATACCCCAATAAAGCTGTTAAAAAACAATATGCTCCCCTAAAAGCTGCATCTCAGGAAAAAACCTTTTAGTAGCTTAGCTGACAGAACACAGTCTTCATTCATACTCTCCCACTGAATGAATCAAGATTTTAAAATGTCATCTTAGTGGTACTGACACCAATTTATTATCACATTAGATCCATTAAATCTAAAGTCCCTTGTTCATCTACATTGATCAAAATTAACTAACGAGCTGACAAAGCTCCTCTTTGTGCAAACACAGCCCTGGTAGGAAAGTCATCAAATCAGAAAGCCAAATCAGCCTTTTCTGTAATCACACTGAAATCCATTAATAGCTGCAGATGAGTCAGAAGTAAAGACAAATAATGTACATGAAATGCACATAAAGGATAAAATATTAAGGGAGAGCCTCTAAAGAATAAGAGCTACAAGCATAGGAGATAAGTTTATCTTCAGAAATACATTTTAAAATTTACTTTGGGCTTAATTTTTTAGGTGTACAGTTTACTAAAAAGGACAAGTATCTTCTGTCCTGAGCTGAAGGTAGGAGTTGAGGTTACCTCCAGTCATACTCATGGTCAAGATGGAAAGCAGAGTGTAAAATAAGAAACATTCATATTCGATTCATGTATTTCATAATCTAAAGCTTTCTTGATAATTTCTGACAAAAGAAAAATGCAACTTTCCCTTTTCTAGGTCATCTACAAAGGAGAGGGGAATAAGAGTGGGGCTCTGAGATGTGAGAGATCATGCTCCCTGTTGACTCAATAAAATTTGGAATTTAGTTCACGGTATCAATCAAGCCCACTTTTATCTTCCTGCCCTTACCAGGGAAAATCACCTAAACCCTGACAGTTAAAAATAATATACTTACCATAAAAATTTTCCAAACACAGTAAATAGAGAAAAAGTAACCGAGAAAATTAAAATATTTCCCTTTGAAAGTTTTTGAGTATTCTATTCTCTCCTGAGGAAAAAACAAACACAAAACATGGTTTACCTCAGCAAAATGTAAATTTATATTCAACAAAAGTATTCCTCCCTGTTCAGGCTGAGTCAAAAAACAACACATGGTAATAATAACATTAAAATAATAGTAGTAGGAGTGGTCAACATTTATTGAATGCTTACTTTAAGCTAGAGACTGGGATAAACATCTTACATGCATTAAACACTTTAATCTTCGTAACAGTTCTGAGATGTGCTCTATTACCTTAATTTTACAGATGAGAAAACTGACACTTAGAGAGGCTAAATAACTTGCCCAAGGTCACACAGGTGGTGAGTAGGCTCAGGTCTGTCTCCAAAACTTATGTTAACTTATTCTATCCTATATGCCTACCCCTGTAAAGTTATCCTCAAAAAGGATTAAAATAGTTTGCAACCTTTACTAATAGATTTTGCATATTTAAATTATATTGTACTTTAGGTGTACAGAGGAAAGTTACTTCTTGCAGTTAGGACACTTCTTGATCTGGTTGCTTTAAAATAGGACTAGGACATGACAGGTAGGTGCTCTTGCAATATTACTAACTTGTAAGGGAATGAAAAGGAATCAGAGGAGCTACCACCTTCATCTCAGGTTAGTAGGAAGCGGTATGTGCCATCTTCTTAGATGTTGAAAAGCCTCTTCTGACCATCCCACCAATTTCTACTATTGAGAATGTTCCATTAAGGATTCTGCTAGTGATAGAAGTGAGTTCATTAAGAGTGCAGACCCCTTAACCCTAATAAATCACAGTTGATACTGAAGCTGTGAGGTGTTTCTTGCATTACATGGCCATAGAGGACACTAAAAAGCCATTTAGTCTTGTTCTCTCTTCAATCTTATTGGCAAAACCACACTTCAGTTTCCTTGCTATGTACCTTGGTAGCATATAGATCAGCTGTTTCCAGAAAAAGCTGCCTGCTTAGTTCTTCCAAAGCATCCACTTCCTGTTGAATAACAGTAAGATCTGGTACAAAATGGGCATCAAGGTTTAAATCACATAGAAATTTCAAGAAATAACAATGAAGAAATGCTTTTGGTCTTTCCTATAGTGGATCCCAGGAATTGCCTGTTTCAATTTCCTGCTTCACAGCCGGCAGTGCTACTTCAGAGCAATTATCCCAACCTCTGACACAGGTGCATAAAAGCTTCTCCACTAACAGCATCACCACCAAACACCTAACCCTCAGTTTCTCCCAAATCAGGTGGCTCAGACAGGTTTTGTCCTTTATTTTTATCTAGTTAGATTAAGTCAAAATTCAAAATAACAAAGGGCTTCATAAAACACCTTTAAAAAAGCATAGTTTTCTTCTATATTATCTGAATAAATACAATGCTAGGAAAGGGAACTAACATTTACCAAGTTCCAATAAAGGCTGGGATTTACAGACATTACTTTCTTTAGTTTTTTTTTGGTGCCTGGCTGGTATATGGGTGGAACCCTGGACCTTGGTGTTACCAGCACCATCCTCCAACCAACTGACCTAACTGGCCAGTCCACCTTCTTTAGTTCTTTAAAGACATTATTTTCTTTCATTCTTATAGCAATCCCATCAGAAAGGTGTTATCAATTTTGCAGATAAGGAAAGTGAAGCTCAGAGAGTTAAATAACTTTCTCAAAGTCACACAGCTAATAGGTGTGGATGAAAAGTCAGATCTGCCTTACTTTAAGGCCTGTTCTTTCCACTACACTATGCTACTTTCCAAGAATTCAGTGAGGTAGAGTTTTTCTCCCCATTTAGGAAACAAAGGCTCAGAGAGGATAATAAATAATTCTGTTATGTTTGTTGTCTTATCATCATTAAAATATCTCAAATCGACACCATTGGCTTTATGGTCTTTTAAGTAATAAAAATAGTAAAGATAGCCTCTTCTAAAATAGAAGGATTGATTTTAATCCAGATCTCCCCTTCCTCCTCTCTGTGATTTTTCCCATTATTAGACAAATCAGCAAGTGCCCTTCCGTTCCTTCCTCAACATTGGCTACTATTTGCATGGTTCAGGCCACCAAACATGATCTACCTTGTTACATGTCTGTTTCTTCCATGATTAGATGGTAAGCTCTTTGAGGAGAGAGGCTAACTCTATTCATCATTTTATCACTTAGCACTCTGCTTGGAAATACGAGATGTGAAATAAATGTTTCCTGATTAAATGAATTCATTTAATTTCCTGATGAAATAAATTAATCCTTTTTATTTCTCTTTTATAATCATCCTGCCTTTCTTTGGTCTTATTCTTATCTGCATTTGACACCAGAAGGACACAAGTCATAATTTCCAGCAAGAACAGACTACATCCTCTTCTTCCAATTGAAGCAAAAGGGAATCTGTATTTCCCTGGGCCAGAGAAGGAAACAGGAGTCTGCTGTCTCAAGCCTAGTCCCCCAAAGTTTTGACCTAATAGCCTGGGAGCCATATAGAGATTTGGTTACCTAATTTGGGAATTAGTTCAACCACTTGGGCCAAGAACAATCTATCAACCCAATCTTGTTGATTCTTTAAACCAAAAAGTCACTGGAGAAGCACAGCTACTTCAGATTTACTTAGGAATACTAATTACTTTAGAAATGGGCCCTTACCATCCCATACATAAAACATCCATTTTAGGGAACCATTATGTTTTGTGGTGGTTTTTCAAAGTCGGGAAATTTGACAGTGTAGTGGAAAGTACTATAAAGAGGAGACCACAGTTCTGTTCCTAGCTTTGCCACAAACCACTGTGTGACTTAACCTCTCTGGGTTTATTTTCTCATCTGTAAAATGGAAAGACCCCTTCAGCTCAAAGACAATGATTTTATGATCTTATAAGTGTGTTGGAAAGATGACTCTGTACACATTGTATTTCCTAAGTCTGGCCCTGGTCAGTTTGGACTCTGATGCAGTCAGATATCTTAGAAGTGACTATCCCAATACTACCTGTTTCTTCTGCCCTTGGTCCAGAGTTGAGAAAAAGAATCAAACAGAGGGACAAAGGATACTTTCACTTCCTGGTGCTGAAGTGGTAACACTCTTTATTATTCCCCAGAATCCTGATGGTTTGTTATGCACCTCCCCCTTCTGGAACATATTTCTCCGTGCCATTGCCATTCTGAAATGAAAGAAAATATAACCTCAGCAAGCAAGCATGGACCCTCATAGTCCAGTCTCATCCACTTTCCAGTCTCACAACTGCCTCTCATTTGCTGAGCTGTTCAGGGAAGGATGCTGATTCTGGAGTCCCACTTTTCCACTATTCACAACTGAAGGGAAACTGTGGGAGTAATGCGGCCTATGTGAAGAAGCATGGAATTTGGAGTAGGCAATAAATTTGAGGACTAGCTCTGTCACTTAAGAGGCTGTGAGACCTTAAGAGTTTTCATTTCATCTCTCTGGATGGTTGTGAAGATCAATAAAATAATATATAAGAACTCATATTGTCGGGGCCGGCCCAGTGGCGCACTGCTACAGTGCGCCGCTTGGGAGCGTGGTGGCGCTCCCGCTGAGGGTTCAGATCCCACATACAGACCGGCCGCTCACTGGCTGAGCGAGGTGCGGACGCAACACCGAGGGTTGCATCCCGTTGCCGGTCCCGGTCCGGTACGGGCGCGACACTGAGGGTTGCAATCCATTGCCGGTCACGAAAAAAGACAAAAAGGAAAAAAAAAAGAACTCATATTGTCAATTACAAAGTGCTACACATATATTAATAATTATTACGGTTACCATTTAAGGACAAAAAATAGCTAACACAGCTAGCTACGATGGAGGAGAAACTTTTCAAAAGTAGACAAAAGGGGGCCGAGCCCGTGGTGCACTCGGGAGAGTGCGGCGCTGGGAGCGCAGTAGCGTTCCCGCCACGGGTTCGGATCCTATATAGAGATGGCTGGTGCGCTCACTGGCTGAGCGCGGTGCAGCCGGTCTCAAACCCCAAAAAAAAAAAAAAAAAAAAAAAGTAGACAAAAGGAAAAAACCAAAATCACATAAACCTGGACTCTTCTAAAACATTAGTCTCCCTCTAAGTCCAATCCCTTGCCCACTGTAATCTCTTCCACTACTGAATAAATCAACAGGAAACCTCTTATCCTCGTTAGTCTGTGAATGACCCACTAGCACAGTGGTAGCTGTTGGGATGTTCCCACCCACCACAAAGGTGTTAAGAACAGAGTCCCGTGAGGTTAAAAAATAAGGTCTTTTGTACATAAATGATTACTTGAAGGGTTTAATGCGCCAAGGCCTACAGGCCTAAAGTGAAACAGGATGAGTCTAATAAAAATAGAGTAGCAGGACTAACGAAAAATTTACCTCAAGGTGGATATTTCTGTGTGACAAGAGATAAAAGAGGTGAGGAGGAAGCAGCAGCATTGATATTTATGGCTAGGACCAATACAAATGGTATTAAAGGTACCAAACACCAAATGGTATTTATGTGGGCTAAATTCTGTAAGTCATTAGGTAAAATGATATTAACAAGAAAGAATGTTTAGTGTGTCAACCACGTTGACTTAACTGTTTCCTCCTCAGAATGACCTCTGTCTGGATACTGAGTGAATGAAACATACCTCTGAAGTTTTAGCTCTTTCTGCCTTTTCTCTAACTATATACATCCACTGTAACACAGCATTTTGGGAAGATGTAATAAACAGCCAAGAAGAGGCTCAGACGTAGGGAGACTCTGACTTGGCAAGACTCAGAAATTTGTAATTTTTCTATTTTCACAGTTGGGAAAGCTAGAACACATACATGAAGAAGAGAGAGGTTCTTTCTATTCCACTCATTTAATAGTTCACTTGAGCTTAACATGCTGGAAGAGGCAGTAGAGAGAGAGGGAGCACAGAAGCTCAATTCTATTGTCCTTATTTTCAATGTCTACAATACAGCAAACACTAATGACTGGCTGTGGAGTGGAACTGGTTGAATATGTAAAGGTGGCTAACATTGTACTGTGGTCTCATTACAGGCAGAGAAGTATAATCACTAGAAGAAGTGGAAGTTAGCTGCACACAGACAAGCATGGCCTTGTCTTAAACAATTCACTTTCACTTTTGATTCTATCACTTAATTCTAAACCACTTTTGCTCTTATCAAATAAGTTGTAGATGAAAAAAATATATTTAAGAAGTAAAGGTAACAATATCGAACATTCTGAGATGTGGTGAAAAAGAATTAAAAAAAAAAAAAAAACAATACAGGGTACTACAGAAGCACATCACCTTCATCTTTCACTTTTCACTACCAACAGTGATCATCATCACTGATGCCTCTTTATGACAAGGGTAGCTCACTACAGAAAATTATTCGTTATTAGCTGAATGTCCTTTAAAAATTCATAATATGGAAAAACTTGGCTGAGGTTTGGGAGTAGTGTACAAGAGAAGAGGCTGAAAAATGTCTACTATGATTTAAATATGTCATTCTAGTGTTTTCTGGTCTCCATTGTTTCTGCTGGGAAGTCAGCCATTATTTTTCTTTTTCTTTTTTTTCTTTCTAAAAGATGACCAGTAAGGGGATCTTAACCCTTGACTTGGTGTTGTCAGCACCATGCTCTCCCAAGTGAGCTAACTGGCCATCCCTATATAGGGATCTGAACCTGTGGCCTTGGTGTTATCAGCACCACACTCTCCCAAGTGAGCCACGGGCCTGCCCCTTTTTTAATTGAATTTTTTATTTTGAGATAATTGTAGATTCATATGCTGGTTTAGGAAACAATACAGAGAGATTCCATGTACCCTTTACCCAGATTTCCCCAACTGAAACATCTTTGCAAAACTGTAGTATAACCAGGATACTGACAATGGCATGGTCAAGAGACAGAACATTCCATTACTGCAAGGATCCTTCATGTTGCTCTTGTATAGCCTATTTCCTTCTCACCCCCAACTTCTCCTTAACTCCTGGCAAACACTAATCTGTTCTCCATTTCTATAATTTTGTCATTTCAAAAATGTGTATGTAACTAGAATCATACAGTATGTATCCTTTGGGGATTGGCTTTTTTCACTCAGTATAATTCTTTGGAGATTCATCCAGGTTGCTGTGTGTATTAATAGTTTGTTCATTTTTATTACTAAGTAGTATTCCATGTAATCGATATACCAGTTTATTTAAATATTCACCCATTAAAGGATATTTGGGTTATTTCCAGTTTTTGGCTACAATGAATAAAGCTGCTATAAACATTTGTGTACAGATTTTTGTGTGAACATAAATCTTCATTTCTGTGGATAAATGCTCAAAAGTGGAAATGTTGGTGTGTGGTAACTGCATGTTTAGTTTTGTATGAAACCGCTAAACTGTCTTCTGGAGTTACTATACCATTCTACATTTCTATCAATGTATGAGTGATTCAGTTTCTCTGCATCTTTACTAACATTTGGTGGTGTCACTAAATTTTTTTTTAGCCATTCTGATAGGTATATAGTGATATCTCATTGTAGTTTTAATTGCATGTCCTAATGGCTAATAATGTTAAACATCTTCTCATGCATCTTTATATGCCATCTGTATGTCTTCTACAATAAAATTTGTTTATGGTTTTGACCCATTTTCTAATTGCTCTGTTTTTTAAAAATATAAGCTTTGAAAGTTTCTCATTATAGACAATAGTCCTTTCTCACATATGTGGTTTGCAAATATTTTCTCCCAGTCTGTAGCTTGTCTTTTTAGCCTCTGAACAGGGTCTTTCACAGAGCAAAAGTTTTAAATTTTAATTGAGTTTGATTTATCAATTTTTCTTTTGGTGGATTATACTTCTGGTGTCAAGTTGAAGAGCTTTTTGCTAGGTCCTGGATCCCAAGGATTTTCTGATTTTTTTTTCTAAAAATTTTATAGATTTACATTTTATATGTAAGTCCATTATCTATTTTGAGCTAAGATATATATAAGGTGTGAGACTTAGATTCAGATTCATTTTTTTGCCTATGGATGTCTAATTGCTCCAGCACTACTTGGTGAAAAGCTAACTTTCCCCCACTGAATTACTTTTGTATCTTTGTCAAAATTAGCTGGGCATATTTGTGTTGGTCTACTTCTGAGTTGTCTATTCTGTTCCATTGATCTATGCCTGCCAATACCACACAGTCTTGATTACTAGAGGTACATAACAAGTTTTGAAATTAGGTAGACTGATTGTTCTTTTTCAAAGAAAAAAATTAGAGCAATTAGCTATTCTACTTCTTTTGCCTTTCCATATAAATTTTAGAATAAGTTTGTATATATCTACAAAAAATCTTCCTGGGATTTTGAAGTGAATTACCTTAAACATGTATCAATTTGGGTAGAATTGACATCATTACTATTTTGAGTCTTCCAATTCATAAACATAATATATCTCTCCATTTATTTAGATCTTCTTTGATTTCTTTCATCGGTTTTATAATTTTCAGCATATAAGTCCTCACATTTTGTTAGTCTTACACCTAAGTATTTCATTTTCCTCTTGCTGCTTTAAAGATTTTCTTTCTCTCTGTCTTTTAGCAGTTTGACCTTATGTACCTAAGTGTAGTTAGTTTTCTTTGCGTTTATCCTACTTGGACTTCTTTGAACTTCTTAAATCTGTAAATTAATGTTTCCACCACATTTGGGAAGTTTTTGGCCATTATTTCTTCAAATACTTTTCCTGCCCCTTTCCCTCTTTTCTAGGACTCCAACTACAAGTGAGTTAGACTGCTTAATATTGTCTCATACTGAGACTTTGGTTCATTTATCCTCAACCTTTTATCTCTTCTTCTTCAGACTGAATAATTTCTATTGATCTACACTGGAGTTCACTGATTCTTTCTTCTGCCATCTCAATTCTGCTGTTTAGCCGAACTGTCACATTTTAGGACTTACACTCTCTGTGGTTCTTTTACTTCTAGGGATCTCTCTTAAATGTCTAATTGCTTTGTCAGTCCTGAGTTCTACCCTAAGACACCTCAAGCCAGTAAGGGTTTCGCTTTCTGTCATCCAAACTGTGTGCCCAACCTGTATAGTCCAGGCAACACACTCAATCAAAGGCATAGCAAACTTGCGAATCTCACTAAGAAGCAATTCTGTCTTTCAAGGGTAGGGTCCCTTCTAGTTTCTGCCTACTTTTTCTCAGGCTCTCTGGTATTTCCTGTGAACATGCATTGTTTAGTGATAAGGCAGAGAGCAGGGCAGAGTTTATACTCAGATTCTGGAGCTCAGTCTTTCTGCATTTCTCTTGCTTCCAAAATTTCCCTTTTAAATTTCCAGTTACTCTGCTGATTTGAACTCTATTAACCTGTACACTTGAGAGGGTGTTGGCAGGGTGGGCAGGGGTTGAGAAGCAGCCCCAGGCAAGAAAGCCATAAACCCGTAAAAGTTATCTGATGCTCTTCTCAAATTTCAACCTGCTTCTGTTCATTTTCTAGTGACTTCAAATATTTAATATTTTTTCCATTTTTTATAATTTTCTGTAGAAGGAATTGATTGAACTCTTCACACTGCCATTCCTGGAAGTTTCCTCTACTACCGTTTGAGAACAGCTGTAGCTGGTGGTGAAATTTTACCAGTGAATGTATTTTTTCTATCTGATGCTCTTCTCAAATTTCAACCTGCTTCTGTTCATTTTCTAGTGACTTCAAATATTTAATATTTTTTCCAGTTTTTATAATTTTCTGTAGAAGGAATTGATTGAACTCTTCACACTGCCATTCCTGGAAGTTTCCCCTACTACCGTTTGAGAACAGCTGTAGCTGGTGGTGAAATTTTACCAGTGAATGTATTTTTTCCCCTATCCCTACAAAATTTCAAAAAGCAAGCCTAGAAAGACCTAACTCAAGGTAGAGGTTAAGATTTTTTCCTTTACTGTTGCAAATGAGAAGACGTGTGCCTCTTTCCTCCCACCATTTTCAACTATCAACTTTTTAGTACATAATAAATGTTACTTTTTTGTATGTCATCTCACTATGGCCCTCTACTGTTAAGTTGAAAGATGAAGAGAATAGAATTGTGGTTAGTAGAGGCTGTGAAGGGGAGGGAGAAGGCGGAGATAGAGGGAGATAGACACTAAATCACAGCTAGATAGGAAAAATAAGTTCTAGTGGTCTATGGTAGTGCTATGCACCTATAATTAACAATAATTTAATATATGTTCTCAATTGGATAGAAGAGAGGAGCTCAAATGCTCTCATCACAAGGAAATAATAAATTTTTGTGATGACGAGTATGCTAATTATCCTGATTTGATCATCACAGATTGTATACATTTATTGAAATACATAACTCTGTACCCCATAACTATGTACAATTAATACATGGCAATTAAAAAAGTTAATTTAAAAAAAAGAGATGGTTTTCTTGTTACTACCCCCCCCCCCAATTCTGAGTGTTTGCAAAAAGTTTTCCTATATTGAGGTAAATAGCAAAGTCTCTGTATGAATCCCAAAGGTCCCAGTGTTGTCATCTTGGTTGTCTATCTGCCCTGTTAGCTCCACTGGGTGAAAGACTGTGCTAATTAGGTAAAGTTGGGAGGCTAATTCTTTTGAGAGCCACTCAAACTAATAAAGCCTACTGCAGGACCACAAACCATCCCTGATTCTGACTAGACAAGGTCTTATGGGGAAACTGGGCTATAATGGGTA
Source organism: Galeopterus variegatus (assembly GCF_000696425.1). Lineage (NCBI taxonomy): Eukaryota > Metazoa > Chordata > Mammalia > Dermoptera > Cynocephalidae > Galeopterus > Galeopterus variegatus. The sequence goes on along the minus strand of NW_007734145.1, from coordinate 139 downwards.
TAAATCACAGTCAATTCCTAACCATGACTAGTATAAAATGGCTTATAAGTGTACATCCATACTTGACATGGGTCATGACTTCACTTTCATATATTCATCTCTTTATATGAATAAAGGAAATATAGTAAAAGGGAAAATA
>NW_007734144.1:97471-98240 GCF_000696425.1 Galeopterus variegatus | reverse complement strand
ATTAAACATAAATTTGCCAATGTGAGAGGGACATCAAAAAATTCATAGGATGCTCTACTTGTGGTTGTCATACAATCTGTCCCTCCTCACCCCCATCCTCTGCTCCCCGTCACACTGGCTTCCCCAATCCCTTCATTACCAAGTTCACCACCCACCCATACAGAAAGAAAGCATTCTTTTCTCTCATTCTAGAAAGTTAACTCTTTTCTTATTTCCCATGTTTAACAATAACCCATTTTTCCGTTAGCTCAAATATTACTATTTCAGAGAAGCCTCTACTATCCATCTTCAAAGATCAAGTTGCTTCTAAATTAATTAAAGAAAAATTAACTTTTTTGTCTGGGAATTAATAATACTAACTATTTTTTTCTATCATAAATGTTATAAACATTTATTTCAAATCTCAGATTTGCCTTTTAATTTTTAAGATGGATTTCATTTATAGTTCTCTGAACATTTTTTGCCAAATCTGTCAACTATATGTTTTGATAATTAACTCTGCTGATTTTATGTCCCCACTCAACAGCATGTGCACATGACCACACTCTCTCACACACACCTTGTATTTGATTTTCACGTTTGTGTGCTCTTCTTTCCCCTTCTCTTATGTATGCAGTCCTCATATTTTTGCCATTTCTTAGAAGAATTCACCCTACATGTCTTCTGTGTAAGAAGCAGCCATATGGATCTTCATTAATTAGGAGTGTTGTTTGGTGGCCCAAAGAGGTAACTGACCTGTTGTATTTGTAAGAATCAGGGAACGTCATCT
>NW_007734144.1:82958-96393 GCF_000696425.1 Galeopterus variegatus | reverse complement strand
GCTATCATTTATTGGAATGTCTACAGTGCACCACGGCATTTTTAAACCTCAAGAAGGAGGTGACAGTAATAAGTATCTTTTTAGAAAGAAATAGGGCATAGAGAGTTAACTCTCACATCACTAGGAAGCATCCAGTCACAGAATAAAAGTTGTTTGAGTTAAAAATCCATGTCTTAGTCACTATTGTATGATAATGGAAGCATAGTGATCACCAAGGGGAAAACATAAAATATCTTACATTATTTTGGGAGGTTCATATCAAAGAAGACATTAATTTATGTCCATAGATTATAATATAAGTAGCATTTACTTATTTGGTTGAAGGGGAAGGGACTGGGCAGTACACAAACAGGAGTATTAAAAGAAGCCAGCAGATAACAAAAAGAGATCTATCCTTAATTAAAGAAAGTCAGAATGAGTTTACATATGTAAAACGTAATTAGACTACCACATGGCTGAGTGAATTACTGTCAATGGAAGAACTCAACAGAGAGTGAAGGACACTCATCCAAGGGTGACATTGTGAAGTGACCACTAGCTGAGGTGTCAGTTGCCTGTTCATTGAATGCTGCTTCTGCCTCCTTCCCAGGCAGACACCCCAGCTGCATGGGAGCAGAAAACCAAACAGAACTATCAGAATTCCTACTATTGGGATTCTCAGAGCATTCTAACCTCCAGCCCCTTCTCTTTGCACTGTTAATGTCCGTGTACGGGGTCACTGCACTCAGGAACCTGATCATCATCCTGGCTGTCACCTCTGACTCCCACATCCACACCCCATGTACTTCTTCCTCTCAAACCTGTCCTTCACTGACATCTGTGTTACCTCCACCATGGTCCCAAAGATGCTGGTGAACACCCATACACAGAACAAAGGCATCTCCTAAACATGGTGCCTCACACAGGTGAATGTTTTTAATATTTTTGCTGGAATAGATAATTTCCTCTTGACTGTGATACCTGATGACTGATATGTGGCCATCTGCCACCCCTTGAACTGCAGTGTCATCAGGAACCCCCACCTCTGGAGACTGATTTAAAAGAAACTATACCGTGGCAACCTGAAATGGAGCCCACACTCCTAACTTTGATACGCGACTTTTTGTGAGAATGATGATGTAATTTTTTTTTCCTTTTTGTCTTTTTGACTGACCGGTAACGGGATCGTAACCCTCGGTGTTGCCCCCACACCGCGCTCAGCCAGTGAGTGGGAGCCGGTCTCCACATGGGATCCGAACCCTCGGTGGGAGCGCCACCGCACTCCCAAGCGGTGCACTCTCCAGTGCGCCACTGGGCCGGCCCAATGATGATGTAATTTTTAACATGAAATCTGGAATGTAGTTTGAATACTTGTTGGCTTATATAGTTCATAGTGATATTCTGCCTAGGATAACTCTGAGATGTTGCTTCGTTCTTTGGGATCCTTGATTTGTCTTTCCTCCTTCTTTCATTGGGTCTGTCCTCCGTCTTTTCTTTCTTCTTCTTGGTTTTTCTTCCTTCCTTCATTGCCCCCTTCCCTCCTTTTCTTTTTCATTTTGGCTGCTTTACTGGTTAATGTTAGCGTGCTTCATGCCTTTATATGGGTTGTATAATATTCCACTCTGTATGCACCACACATCATTTCTATATTTACCCATTGATGGACATTTGGGTTATTTCCATCTCTTGTCTATTGTGAATAGGGCTGCTATTCACAATAATAATTCCCTAATATAATATTACATATATAAATGTAATATAATAAATATAAATATAATATAATATATTCTATGTTTAACTTTTAGAGGAATTTCCAGACTGTGTTTCATAGCAGCTGGAACATTTTACATTTCCAACAATGTATGCGGATTCTAATATCATCACATTTTTGTCAATACTTATTTTCCTTTTTTCAAAAAATAATAGCCTCCTAGTGGATATGAAGTGGTACCTCACTGTGCTTTTGATTTGCTTTTTCCTAATAATTAATTGAGCATTTTCTCATATGCTTGTTGGCAATCCATATTTCTTCTCTGGAGAAATGTCCTTTCAAGTGTTTGCTCATTCTGTTATTCTGTAGGTTGTCCTTCTGTTACTGATCTGCAGGACTTCTTTATGTATTCTGGATACTTGACCCCTATCAGATATATGTTTTGCAAATATTTTCCTCATTCTGTATGTTATCTCTCCATTTTTTCAATTATGTAATTTATATTTATTAACTATACTCATCATGATATATAATAAATCTCAAACTTATTGCTTCTGTTTTAAATGAAAATTTTGACCAACATCTACCTAATTCCTCATGCTACATCCTCTGGTAGCCACCATATGACTCTCTACTCATATGAGCTTGACTTTTTTAGGTCCAGATGTAAGTGATATCTTGTGGTATTTATCTTCCCCTGCCTGGCTTATTTCACCTAACATTATATCCTCCAGGTTTATCCATGTGTTGGCAAAGTTTTGAGGCTTAATTGTATTCCATTGTGTGTATATGCAAGTTTTAAAATTAATTATTTAAATTATTTTAATCGATGCACAAGAATTGCACATATTTGGGGGGGTACATGTGATAGATTGATATATATTTACAATGTGTGATGATCAAATCAGGGTAATTGAGGCATCCATCACCTCAACACATCATTTCTTTGCATAGGGAACATTCTAAATCTTCTATTCTAGCTCTTCTGAAATATAAAATAAATTCTTGGTAACAACTATAGTCACCTTACTTTGCTATGGAACAGTAGAAATTATTCCTCCCATACAAAAATCAGTAAAAGGATGTAGATTTGCTTTTACACAGTGGTGCCTGGGAAGAAAACATATGGAACTGAAAAGACAAGGATCTACATGGTTGGTTCTCTGTACTTGCTGGCTCTATTATAATTGTGAATGAACACACACAGCAACCTTAGATTGAGAAAGATATGACTACCAAGATCTATGACCTCTCAGGAATAAAGGTTTGGGTAATACTACTGAATAATTCATCAAGTACTGCTGATATGAAAGCTGAGGGTGAAGGGAATTTAGAAGGGATAGTAGAGAAAGAAGAGGATGAGACTGTTGCAACCTCAAAACTAACTGCAGTAATGAATGCTGTAGTTTGTCTCATTAGTTTCTTTCTTCTAAGATTTCCCTCAGAATGAAAGACCACGGGGACCATGGAGGAGGTACTCCCCCAAACTCATAGAGTAAATCTGTTTATGCAAGGGGTGGACTGTAGTGACCATGAAAAATGGCCTCTTAGTAATCCTGCTGCATGGGACAGAGTTGATTGTCTGCCATAACTAGCATTTCACTGTATCCACCAGTATGTCCCTGTTGTGTCTATGTTCCTCTTGGGCAGTATTCACCAGGAAATAAACATAGAATGGGTACTAGTGTAGGCCCAGCCATGGAAGATGTATAATTCTTCTCATGGGTGTCTTTATCCAAGGACTACCCATCAGCCTGGCTAAACCTATGGTATCACTGCACTACAATCTGAGACTCGCTCTACCCTACTCTCCTTTTGTCTCCCAGTCATTTCACAGATATCAGATCTGCATTGTAGTCTGAAGGCTTTCCCTCACTACTGACCATACTGAACATTATTCTTCACAGGCATACTCACACCACATTAAAAAATTAACTCAAAAATAGCTTAATTGCTAAAATATAATAGCTCAGACCATGTATCTCTTAGAAGACAACATGAAGAAGACAACATTACCTTGGATTGGCAATGAATTCTTAGATATGACTCCAAAAGCATGAGCAACTGTGTGTTTTTCAAGAATCGGAGGAACCCTACATAGTCAAGTTGCCACCAGCTGGCTGGTTGGTCCCCTCAAAAACTAGTGCCATCTTGGGGGCTCAGCTGTGGTCTCTGCTGCTGACAGTTTGGACAATAAGAGGCAGAGGCAGCTTTATAAATGGAAGTTTCTGCCACTGTGGCCACTCTTTTCACAGCTCATCATGCCATTCGGTGGCCAATGAAAAAGGCTGGCAAATGTTCCATGTTCAAATGAGTGCCTACGTGGTTTCTCAATGCCTCTTCTGTGAAATATGACACAAAAATTTTCATGTAATACCCACCCCTCTAGCTGAGTAGTTAAAAATCAACATGCCTGTCTCCAGAATTCCAGACATTTCCCTTCCAGTATCAGAACTACATGGTCACAGCACCTCAAATCACTCTTTCTGCACAAGAAAATAGATAACCAGATGTGCTGCTTGCAGCTCCACCCACTGTGAGGATTTTCTCTGTGCACTCATTTTCAAAGATACTCCTGAACTTGGCTATAATAAAGCGATGATCTATTTTTTGCTTGCACTCACATACCAAGCCAACCCATCTGTAAACGAAGCTGAGGTATTTTTCTCCTAGTTCAGCTAGTAGTACAGGACATCTTCACCCCCAGAATAGGACACAGGTGCAAACTCAGGAAGTGATGTTGGTGCAATAATGCAGTCCTCGCAGTCCGGACTACCTCTTGGGTATGGGCTGTCTGCTCATGCAGCTTATTCATACCTCCGGTGCAATTCAGGTTTGATCCCAAATGCACCATTTCACCATGGACTGGTTGTAAACCTTTTTGATTTCATGACTTAGGAGGTCCAATAGAACCAGAGTTATAATGGGAAGTTTCAGATATGTGGTCACACAGCAGATTGGTGGTGGCTGGGAATTTTCTTCTATACACTATTTGGCTATTCTGGATTTCTGTGCTCTCTGGGATCTCTGTGTATGTCTTTCCCTGGGTCAAGGCAGTCATGCATGCTGCGCAGGGTGTGCAATTCCCCCTGCAGTTTGGGCCACTGGGATGCTGGCTTACCTCTTTCTGGTGGCTGTTTGTGACCTTTCTTGTGTCAGTGCATGGTGGCTGTCATGGTTCCTGCCCATGGCCAATCTGACTGGCACAGTGGCAATAGTGACGGTGTATATGGTTGCCAGAGGCAGCAGGAGAAACACTGCAGGACGTAGCAGCCAGGGTCCCACACCCAGCTAGGCTGGCTACTGCTTCAGCACCAGGAGAGGGTCCTACCCATGGCTGGTCTGACTGATATGGCAGCATGGGCAAGGATGCCACATGAAGATGGTCTGACTGTAGCTGGCTATGGGAAGAGGGGTCCCATGCACGGCCATGCTGGCTCATGTGTCAGCTTTGGCAGGAGATCCCATGTGCAACCATGGCTGGCTGGTACAGTAGCATGGGTAGGGATCCTGTTTATGGGTAGTCTGACTGGTGTGGTGGTGGTGTAGGTAGCTACAGGAGGGTGCTGAAGGTGGCAGCAGCAGGAGTTCTTATGCCCAGCTGATCTGACTGGTGCAATGGCTATGGCAGCAGCCACACTGCACATGTCTACAGCAGGGATCATGCACTTGGCCAGGCTGACTGGTGTGATGGAGTGGGCAAGGATCCTGTGCACAGCTGGTCTGGGCAGCACTTCAGTGGCTGGCATCATGCTGCAGGTGGCAGCTGAATGGGGTGGAGTGAAACTCACTATGGAAATGCAGGCAATGGTTCTAGGTCCTGACAATGTCACCAGCAATTGTGGTGGTGGTAGCAGTGGGCCTCTTCTGGTCTTCTTCAGGAAGAATATATCCTGGGTTCCTCTAGGTTGCCACCTTCCCACAATCTCAGTAACTATGTTAATTTTTAATGGACAGTCCATATAAAAAGATGCAAAATGCGACAGCAAAAATTATAATATGGGAGGAGAGAATGGAGTCAATGTGCAGAAATTTTATTGTTTATGTTCTGTTTGAGATCAAAGTTAAATAGTTATCAGTTTTAAACAACTTGTTATAAGATGTTTTTTGTAAGCTTTATGGCAACCATGAAGCAAAAACCTATAATAAATACTCTAGAAATAAAAAGCAAAAAATCAAAATGTACTAACAGAGAAAAACACTTAAACACACACACACACAAACACACACACACACAAAGTAACAGAAGGAAATAAGAGGATCTACAAAACAACTAGACACAAGTAACATAATGACAGGAGAAAATTTTTACCTATCAATAATTACCTTGAATGCAAATGTATTAAATTTTCTAATTAAAAGACTTAGAAGCTGAGTAGTTAAAAATAACAAGACCCAACTGTATGTGGTCTACAGGAAACTCAGTTCACCTGTAAGAATGCACATACACTAAAAGTGAAGGGATGGAAAAAGATATTTCATCCAAATGAAAACAAAAAATGAGCAACGTAGCTATACTAATATCATATGAAATAGATGTTAAGTCAAAACAGCAAAAAGGGGAAAAGAAGGTTGCTATATTATGATAAAGTGGTCAATTTAGAAAAAGGATATAACATGTAAATATATCTGCACCCAACAGTGAAGAAGCTGAAAATATAAAGCAAATATTAATAGATATAAAAGGAGCTATACACCACAATACAATAATAGTAGGGGTCATGAATACTCCACTCTCAATAGATAATCCAAGCAGAAAATCTACAAATAAAGATTGAAGTTAAACTGCACTCTAGACAAAATGAACTATACAGACAATTATAGAACATTGCATCCAACATTTGCAGAATGCACATTTTTCTCCAAAGCATATGGAACATTCTCCAGGAAAGATCATATGTTGGCCACAAAACAAGTCTCAAAAGATTTTTTAAAACCTATATTATATGAAGTGTCTTTTCTGACCATAATGGAATAAAGCTAGAAATCAATGACAAGAGAAACTTTGGAAACTGTAAAAATACACGAAAATTAAACAACATACACCTAACAACCAATGGGTCAATGAAGAAATTAAGAAAGAAATTTAAAAATTTCATGAAACAAATGAAAATGGAAATAAAACATATTGAAGTCTATAGAACACAAAATACCTATCTTAAGAGAAAAGTTTATATCAATAAACACCTACATCAAAAGAGTAGAAAGAGATCAAATAAAAAAGCTAACATTGTTCCTTAATGAACTAGCAAAGTAAGAATAAACTTTTTGCAAAATTAATACAATGAAAGAAATAATAAAAATCAGAGCAGAAATAAATAAATCAGAAACCAAAAAAACAAGGCAAATAATCAAAACAATAAAGAGTCAGTTTTTGAAAATATAAACAAAATCAACCAACTACATAAAAAAGGAGAGAAGTGTCAAATAAAAAAATCAGTTAGAATGCATTCCACAGAAATACCAAAAATCATTAGAGACTATTATGAAAAACTAACAACAAATTGGAAATGATCAAATTCTTGGACATGTAAAAGCTATCAAGATTGAAACATGAATAAATTTTCATGTTTCAAGCCAAGACAAGACTAAATCACTAATAAAGTCTAACATCAAGGAAAAGCCCAGAACCTGATGACTTCAATGCTGAATTCTACCATACATCTTAAAGAAAGAAAGAAAAAACAAAAAACTGAAACCAATTCTTCTGAAACACAGTGAACAGACAACCTACTGAGTGGGGAAAAATATTTGCAAACTATGCGTCTGACAAAGGATTAATATCCAGAATATATAAGAAACTCAACTCAATAGTAAAAATATTAATTAAAAACCAAATAATCCAAATATAAAGTGAGCAAAAGAGCTGAATAGACATTTCTCAAAAGAAGACATACAAGTGGCCAACAGGTACATGAAAAAATGCTTGACAGCACTAATCATCAGATAAATGCAAATCAAAGTCACAATGAGATATCATCTCATCCTACTTAGAATGGCTAGTATAAAAAAGACAAAAAATAAATGCTCAGGAGGACATGAAGAAAAGGGAACACTTATCCATTGCTGATGGGAACGTAGATTAGTACAAACACTATGGGAAACAGTATAGAGCTTCCTCAAAAAAATTAAAAATAGGAATACCATATTGATCCAGCAAGTGAAGAAAAGGGAACACTTATCCATTGCTGATGGGAACGTAGATTAGTACAAACACTACGGGAAACAGTATAGAGCTTCCTCAAAAAAATTAAAAATAGGAATACCATATTGATCCAGCAATCTCCCTGTTGTGTTTACATCTAAAGAAAATGAAATCAGTATGTCAAAGTGATATCCGCACACCCACATTTATTGCAGTACTATTCAGAATTGCAAGGATGTAATCAATCTCAAAGAAAGAATGGATAAATAATAATGGTATATTTATACAATGAAATACTATTCAGCTGTAAACAATGAAATCCTGTCATTTGCAGCAACATAAATGAGCCGAGATAACACTATGTTAGGGGAAACAAGCCAGTCACAGAAAGACAAATACCACATGATCTCACTCATAAGTAAAATGTTAAAAAGCTGATCTTATAAAAGTAGAGAGTAGAATAGTGGTTACCAGAGGCTGGCAAGGGGAGGTTGGAGGAGAGGATGGTAAATTAGTACAAAATGAAAATTAGAGCAGAGGAGTAAGTTCTAGTGTTCCATTTCACAATAGGGTGACTATAGTTAACATTAATATGTCATATTTCAAACTGACAAGAGAGGATTTTGAATATTCTTACCACAAAAAAATTATAGGTATCTAAGGTGGTGGATATGCAAATCACCTTACTTTGATTATTACATATTGTATACATGTATTGAAACATCACCCCACAAGTATCTATAATTAGTATATGTCAATTGAAAATAAATTAATTAATTAAAAATTTTGCCTAAGAGGGTAAGATCTTATGCTAAGTGTTTTTATCACACACGAAAAATAATTAAGAGGGTAGAAGGAAACTTTGGGAGGTGATGTATATGTCCATGACCTTGATGGTGATGATGGTTTCATGGATGTATACTTATCTCCAAACTCAACAAATTGTATACATTAACTATGTACAGCTTTTTACATTTTAACCACTCTTCAGTAAACTGGTTAATAAATTAAATTTTAAAAAATTAAATGAAAAAATATCTTTGTCTCCATAACAGTGTAGACAGCAAGTGATCCAACAATCTCCAAATATTTGTCACGGAAACACATCATAGGGAGTTAGTTGCTGGTTTGCTTCATTGTAGAAATTAAACTTTCCTCAGGGGAAACTCTGGGACTTTTAAATGAAACCAAATGAAGGAGAGCTTCTCCTTAGTGGATATAAATCCATTTTCCCCTACTGCTGCCAACATAGACACAAATTTGACTGAAACTTTTCCATTTTGCTACCTTCTTTATACCCCAAGTGCACTGAATTGTTAGAGTGAAAAGACAACAGAATAATGTCTTTAATGAGGAGCTATGAGAATTCAACCCTCGAGACACTAGAAACTTAAAACATGCCCCTGTTGCCCCTCGCCTGTAATGCTGTGCTCCAGCCTAGGTGAAAACCCAATTGGGTTTATTGGGTATAGTCCATGGAGCAGGTTAAGTTTCAGTGATGATCATCGGAGAGTCAGCGTCCTCCAATGAGGGCTGGTAGAGAAAGACAGAAAAGAGGAGAGTGCGTACTGGGATTTACATTCAGAGTAATGAATCCAAGACATTCTTACGTTGATTTAGTCTCTGAAGGTGAGGTCCATGTACTTATAAGGTAATTTAATTTTCACTGAAGCCAATTTTTTTCAGCTCTCATACTGTTTACTTTTCTTCCTTGCTGGAACCTAGAATCTCTCTCCAGTCGGAGTTAGAAATGACCATTCCTGGAATGTATTATTTTCTGTAAAGTCTCCATATTTTCTCCAATCTCTCCCATAAAATGCAGCTTCCTGTTAGATTTCCTGTGTCCAATCATTTATTCATGAGCTATTCACTGAAGATCAACTATGCATGAGGTATTGTCTAGTTTATTCTTAATGTCATTGGATTTTCTTTTATAATGTACCAAACTATTTTTGCTGGCAAATCTGACTTACTGATATCACTGAATAGTTCTGTATTGTTGTTGTTATTTATTTTTTCACCTCAATATCCACAATGTTATAAAAATTATATAATAATTTCTGAAGCTTGGTACTCAGGCCTATTTCCATTTCTTATTTTAGCAATCTCTTTAAATGTTCAGGAGAATATCAAATGATTACAGTTGGAGTAGAAAGCCTTGGCCTATTTGTGAATTAACGTGAATGTCATAGAATTTTTATGTAGAGTAACCTGTTGGCTGTGGTTATAAATATCAAATGATTACAGTTGGAGTAGAAAGCCTTGGCCTGTTTGTGAATTAACGTGAATGTCATAGAATTTTTATGTAGAGTAACCTGTTGGCTGTGGTTATCAAGCAACCGTTCTTCATTGGATAAAGACATTATCCTTGTTTTCCTCATGTCCTCAGAGTCTCTGCCCTGGCTGCTAACCACAGTAATCACTGTTAAATTTTCAAAATGCATTTTTGGTATTGTAATTGTGGTTATGATTTCTCTTTATCAACCTATTCTTGTGAAAAATTATACTAATAAACACCCTAATATTAAACCATCTTTCATAACTAGAATAGGTATTACTTGTTCATCATGTATTATTCTTTTAAAACATATGAATGCATTTTATTTAACCTTGCCATTCAATTTCATGTCTGTATTTAGGCATATCACGAGCTTGACAATTTTGTTTTTTGTGCTGTAGTTGTCACTTTTGGTCTCAAACTTTATTATACCTCTAACATTTGTATTCATTGAGCACCCACTATGTGACAGGTACTATTTAAGTCCCAGGATAGAAATATGATGGGACAACGCAGTCACAACCTTGGACCCACAAATAAACATAAAGATACTAACATGAAAGACACATCAATGAGGAGTACATGATGCTCTACTGCAGGGCTCACAACCTCTGTCACTCTGGACCCTCAATCCCTTATCTTCATCACACTTGTCTCTCAAATGCTCTTCATTACCGAGCTCACTGAGCCATATGCAAATTAGCATTCTGTTCCTCAGCCTAGAATGTTTACTCTTTCCTCACTTACCCTGACAAACATCTCTCAAATGCTCTTCATTACCGAGCTCACTGAGCCATATGAAAATTAGCATTCTGTTCCTCAGCCTAGAATGTTTACTCTTTCCTCACTTACCCTGACAAACAATGACCTGTCCTTCTTCCCTAGCTGCATTTTAGAAAAATCTCACCTACCCAGCTTCCCTAACTCAATCGTCCCTCTCTGATATTTTGTCTTTAATTAATTAACATTCTGTAGGCATTGATAATACTGACATTTTTTCTATCATGGAGATTGTAAAGATGTATTTTCAAATCTCAAATTTGCCATTTAATCATTCTTGGATGATTTGATTTATATAAACTTTCAATAATTTTAATCAGATTGATCCATTATATATTCTGGCAATTAACTCTGCTGGTGTGAATACAACATATATCCCCACTCAAGAGCATGCACACACGAGCACACATTTTCAAATACCCCATGAATTTGATCTTAAATATTGTGTGCTTTTTTTTTCTTCTCTTATGTATGTGCTCCACATACTTTTTCCTCTTCTTGGAGGAATTCACCTGGCAAGCATTCTGTGAAAGAAGTGCTATATGGAGATCCAAAGAGGTAACAAACCTGTTATATTTACAATAAGCTTAATTCCACCCTTCATGGTTCTCCCATTTAAGGGGGATATTGCTAAATGATAGTCATGTCATACAAATTTATTGTGATGTAAGAACAGGAGTTGATGTTTATTAAATACCCATTGTATGTCATGGGAACCACAGTAGAAAAGTCCTATGCACAATCTCACTTAATTTCACTCTTCAATTCTACCATGCATGGAATGTTAAGGTGAAGGGTCTGTAGGTAACAGAGTTTAAAACACTTTCTCCAGGTTACACAGAACCCATGTTCCAAATCAGAGCTCTGTACTAGACCCTCAGAGAGTTTTATCTTCAAAGTAACTATCATAAAAGTAAGAGTTTAATAATAATGATAATGACATCTATTATTATTGAGACTTCATGTGTGAAAAAGGAATTTTTGAACCTCACAGCAATGTAACCACAAATTTAGGGAAAAAAATAATGGACTGAGAGGTAATTGTCACATCACCAGGAAGCATCAAGTCACACAATAAAGGATGTATGAGTTGAAAATCCATGTTTTAATCACTACTGTAGAGCTTCTAGAAAGAAAAAAAAAAGAATTGGAATTATCAAGGAAAACACATAAAATGTAATCAGATATTTTGGAAGTGTCATATCAAAGAAGAAATTGGTTTCTGTCCAAAGATTCAAATATGGTTATTAAAACTAATGCGTAGGTGATAAATTGATATATATTTCCATTAAATTTGAAAAGTCTGAGCAATTATACACGTTTAAAATGGAAACAGGAAAGCAGCTGTCTGAGTGAGTCGCTGTCAATGGAAGGACTCAATAGAGGTTGAAGGACGTTTATCCAAGGGAGACATTGTAAAGTGATGACCAGCTGAGAAGTCAGGTGGCTGTTCATTGAACACTGATTTTCCCTCATTTCCCAACAGACACACCAGTTACATGGAAGCAGAAAACCACACAGAACTATCAGAATTCCTCCTCCTGGGCCTCTCAGAGGATCCTGAACTTCAGCCACTTCTCTTTGGACTGTTCCTGTCCATGTACCTGGTCACTGTGCTTGGGAACCTACTTATAATCCTGGTTGTCAGCTCTGACTCCCACCTCCACACCCCCATGTATTTCTTCCTCTCCAAACTGTCCTTTGTTGACATTTGTTTCACCACCAGCATAGTCCCCAGGATGCTGGTGAACATCCAGGTACACAACAAAGGCATCTCCTACACAGGGTGCCTCACTCAGATGTATTTTATTATGATCTTATCTGGACTGGATAATTTCCTTCTGACTGTGATGGCCTATGACAGATATGTGGCCATCTGCCACCCCCTGCACTACACAGTCATCATGAACCCCAGCCTCTGCATGCTGTTGGTTCTGATGTCTTGGTTCATCGTTTTCTGGGTAGCCCTGGTTCACATTCTACTGATGATTAGACTGACCTTCTCTATGGGCACTGAGATTCCACATTTCTTCTGTGACTTTGTTCAGCTTCTCAAAGTGGCCCACTCTGATACCCTCATCAATTACATCTTCTTGTATCTAGCAACTGCACTGCTGGGTGTGTTTCCCATCACAGGGATCCTCTTCTCTTACTCTAGGATTGTCTCATCCTTAATGCAAATGTCCTCCACTGCAGGCAAGTATAAAGCATTTTCCACTTGTGGCTCTCACCTCTCTGTGGTCTCCTTGTTTTATGGAACTGGACTTGGGGTCTATCTCAGTTCTGCTGTCACCCATTCTTCCCACAGAAGCTTGGTTGCCTCAGTGATGTACACTGTGGTCACCCCCATGCTGAACCCTTTCATCTACAGCCTGAGGAACAAAGAAGTGAAGGGGGCCTTGGGTCTTCACCTTAGTTTAGTTGTGGTTTTCTTTTTCTCTGGAATAACTGGAATTAAATTTATGCAAAAATCAAGGGATACTTACCATATCACGGCTGGGCTTGTTGCTTTACATATACGAATTTATTTAATCCTGTAACA
>NW_007734144.1:81673-82597 GCF_000696425.1 Galeopterus variegatus | reverse complement strand
CCCCTAAGGCCATTCATGTGCGTTTTAATATTCTGGCTCCTGTTCTCCCCCATAAGACATGCTTCATTTCTATTCACAAATCATGTGTGACTTTGCTTTGATTTATTTTTGTATTAGTTGTCCAAAAAGCTCCCTCAGTAATTGCTTTTTGAGTGTATATTGCATACACTCTCCTTAAGTTCCACCTTCTTAAGTTCTTTTAAAGCCATCCCTAAAAATTCAAACTTGAGATTGAATGCACTTTTTATGTCAAGTGCTGACATGGTCTCTCCCCAAATTATCCGCTTGAACATTAATTTTCTTCACCTTAGTTTAGTTGTGGTTTTCTTTTTCTCTGGAATAACTGGAATTAAATTTATGCAAAAATCAAGGGATACTTACCATATCACGGCTGGGCTTGTTGCTTTACATATACGAATTTATTTAATCCTGTAACAATTTCTTTGAAATATTTTCTCTGAATCAGCCCATTTTACAAAGGAAGAGACTCACATTGATGTGGACCATAACCTAGTAACCGGGCAGTGAGCTCACACTCCTAACTTTCATAAGAATGTGATGTGGTTTTATATTAAAACTGGAATCTGAATTTTAAAGCTGGTTGATTTGTATGTTTCATTGTAATATACTGCCTAGGATAACTCTAGATATTGTTTCGTTATTCGTGTTCCTTCCTTCCTCCCTCCTTCCCTGCCTTCCTTTCTTCTTTTCTTTTTTCCTTTCTTTCCTGTTTACTTCCTTCATTCCTTCTTTGCACTGTTTCTTTTTTCCTTTTGGCTGTTTTACAGGTTAATATTAACTTGATCCATTTCTTATTATGGGCACTGCTGCCTATATAGACACAAAATATACTAAAAAAAAAATCCATTCTGATATTTTCTTTGTACCACACGAGGCCAAATAGTTCGGAAATTGGAAAGACAC
>NW_007734144.1:79088-80281 GCF_000696425.1 Galeopterus variegatus | reverse complement strand
CTCTCTCTCTCTCTCTCTCTCTCTCTCTCTCTCTCTCTCTCTCTCTCTCTCTCTCGAATATCTCTCTGTAATAAGATTTAGAAATGGCCATTAATGGAATATATTATTTTTGGAATGTCTTCCCCGTATTTTCTTCACTCTCTCCCAACTATTGAAGGTTACTAGAATACAAATAATATAAGTGTTTCTGATGTTTTGTATGCAAGCCAATGTCCTTTTCTCATCTGAGTAACCTATTTGCATGTTCAGGAGAATATCAAAAGATTAATGTTAGAGTGGACTGCCTTGGCCTTTTCATGAATTGTACACAAATGTTGTCATATTTTAATGTAAAATATCCTGCTTTCTGTGGTTTCCATGCAACAATTCTTTATGGAGTAAAGAAGGTACCTCTGGTTCCTACATGCCCCAAGAATCTTTTCTGAGTCTGCTAATCACAGTCATTGCTCTAAAATATTTTCAAGTACATTTTGTTGTATTGTGATTGTGGTTATGATTCCTATTCATTGACCTCTCGTGATGAACTGTGTTAACATATATCCTAATATTAAACCATCTTCTGATTCCTATTATCAGTATTACTAGTTCATCACATATTATTATTTTAAAAACAGATATAAGTGTATTTTACTTTACTTTACTATCCAATTGAGTGTCTATATTCTGGCAGATGATGAGCTTGAAAATTTCTTTCATGTTCTAGTTGTCACTTGTCATCATAAACTTGATTTTTCACCAAACATTTGTATTAGTTGAGCACCTTTTCTGTGGCATATACCCTGTAAGTCCATGCAAAGAAAAGTGATGAGACAAAACAGTCACAATCTCAGATCCATACCTAAACATAAATTTATGAACATAAAGGACACAACAAGAAAGAGTACAATATGTTCTACTGTGGGGCTCACACACTCTGTCCCTCCTGACCCTCAATCTCTGGCCTCTCTACTCCTCTCCATCACCAAGATCACTGAGCCATATGCAGATTAGCACTCTCAGTCTAGAATGTTGATACATTTTTTACTTCTCCTGATTAACAATGACCCATTCTTCCTGTCTCAACTCAAATATTTATATTAAAACATTAAATTGCTTCTCTATGATTACATTGTTTCTTTAATTAATTAACTTTGGTAGTATTAATAATACTGATCCTCTTTCTATCATAGAGAATGTAAACATTGATTTTAAAA
>NW_007734144.1:78083-78418 GCF_000696425.1 Galeopterus variegatus | reverse complement strand
GGTAGTATTAATAATACTGATCCTCTTTCTATCATAGAGAATGTAAACATTGATTTTAAAATCTGTTTTATCACTTTTCTAGGATGATTTCATTTAGATAAATTCTGAATATTTTTAATCAAATCCATCACAACTATTTTGATCATTAGCTATTGATTTTAGGACAATACAATTAAACTTGACACTATGAACCCACGAGCACACACTCTCACATACCTGTTGTTTTTAACTGTGGGGTATTTTTGTTTCTGCATGAAGTCCACATGCTTTTTTCTCTTCTTGGAAGGATTCACCCAGTAGGCATTCTGAGAAAGAAGGAGCCATAGGGATCTTTT
>NW_007734144.1:75331-76938 GCF_000696425.1 Galeopterus variegatus | reverse complement strand
AAAATCCTTTTCTTTCTACTACTTTAGAGCTAGTAGAACAGAGAAAGTATGGGAATTATCAAGGAAAAGACATGAAGTGTCTTCAAATATTTTGGAAAGGTCATATCAAAGAAGAAATTTGGTTGTGTCCGTAGAGTCAAACAGGACAATTAAACCTATGAGTAGATGAAGAAAAGAGAGAGATTTCCTTTAAATTAAATAAAGTCTGAATGATTATACACTTTTAAAGTGAAAATAGGGTTCAATCACATTGACCAAATCACCATCAATGGAATGACTCAATAGAGGGTGAAGTATGTTCATCCAAGGGTGACATGGTAAAGTGCTGAGTAGCTGAGGAGCCAGTTGCCTGTTCATTGAATATCTCTTTTTCCTCCTTCCCCAACAGACACCCCAGCTACAGGGAAGCAGAAAACCACACAGAACTATCAGAATTCACCTTCTACAGACTCTCGAATGATGCTGAACTTCAGCCTCTTCTCTTTCAACTGTTCCTGCCCATGTACCTGGTCACGGTGCTCAGAAACCTGCTCATCATCCTGGCCATCAGCTCTGACTCCCACCTCCACACCCCCATGTACTTCTTCCTCCACATCCTGTCCTTTGTTGACATCTATTTCATCTCTACCACGGTCCCAAAGATGCTGATGAACATCCAGGTACTGAACAAAGACATTTCCTACATAGGGTGCCTCACTCAGATGTATTTTATTATGATGTTTTCTGGACTGGATAATTTCCTTCTGACTGTGATGGCCTATGACCGGTACATGACCATCTGCCATCCCCTGAACTACACAGTCATCATGAACCCCCACCTCTGTTTCCTGTTCATTCTGATGGCTTGTTTCATCATGTTCTGTGTCACCCTGGTTCACATTCTACTGATGATGAGGCTGACCTTCTCTACAGGCACTGACATTGCACATTTCTTCTGTGACTTTGCTCAGCTTCTCAAGGTGTCCCACTCTGATACCCTCATCAATTACATCTTCACGTATGTAGAAACTGCACTGGTGGGTGTGTTTCCCATCACAGGGATCCTCTTTTCTTACTATCAGATTGTCTCATATTAATGAAGATGTGCTCCACTGCAGGCAAGTATAAAGTGTTTTCCACCTGTCAGTCTCACCTCTCCGTGGTCTCCTTGTTTTATGGAACTGGACATGGAGTCTGCCTAACTTCTGTCATGACCACTTCTTCCCAGAGTAGCTCAACTGACTCGGCGATGTACACTGTGGTCACCTCCATGCTTAACCCCTTCATCTACAGCCTGAGGAACAAGGACAGGAAGGGGGCCTTGGGAAGACTCCTCAGCAGAGCAGCCTCTTGTCTGTGAAGGATCACTAGCCTCAGAACTAAGTTGTCATTGTGGAGCCCCAAAAGAAAATGTTATGTATTTAAATTTTCTGGCTGGTATTCTATCCTAAAACACATGCCACATTTTTATTTTAAGTACCCCTAACTCTGCTCTTTGTTTTTCTATTGCTTCATCCTCAACGACTCCCTCGGTAATTCCTTTCCATGTATTCATGCTATGCACTGTCCTAAAATCTCTAGTCTTGGTAACTTTTCTTACAGCCTTATCTAGAATAAGAATTCTAACT
>NW_007734144.1:62173-74735 GCF_000696425.1 Galeopterus variegatus | reverse complement strand
ATATGATACTTAAGTCAAAGTGCTTATTGTATCAGGACTGTCCTTGTTGATTTACACATATGACTATACTTAATCCAGGAAACATTTTTTGAAATGTTTTCTATCCTTCTACAGGTTTTATAAAGGAAGGAACTGAGATGGATATGGACCATACTTATCTATGCTATGGCTGTTCTTGGCAACCTGGCAGTGAGTTCACATTTCCCATTTCGGCATGCTATTTTTTTCCTGAAAATAGTGATGGGATTTTCAGCTTCACAATGGCAATCTAGATCTCTAAGCTGGTTTGTTCAGATGATTTATAGCAATAGACTACCTAGAATATCTCCGAGGTGTTTCTTTATTCTTTGTGATCCTCAGTTCCCTATGTTCCTTCATTCCCTCCTTTTGACCTTCCCACATTCTCTCCTTCCTTCCTTCCTTCTTTCCTTTCCTCCTTCTATTTGCCCTTTATTTCCCAAGATGGGAGTTTTAAGATGTATACCAAGATCCTAAATGCATAATAATTAATAGAATAGAATAAGCATTTTTTCTCATACATGGTTTAATTATTTCGCAAGACTTTCTCAAGGCTTCTTCAGGAATGATAGTTTAATGATTGTGGAATGTTTTCAGAAGGCAGTTCATGTTTTTTATTCTGGTAAACTATATAACATAAGAATTTCCATTTTAGCATTTTTAACATACAATTGCATGCAATTAATTATATTCACAATGCTGTATAATCTCTACTTCCGAAAGTTTCTTGCCATCCTAAACATAAACTCTGTACCCATTAAGCAATAATTTATTATTCCTTGCACCTGTTTCCTGTAACCTCTAACCTACTTCTGTATCTG
Source organism: Galeopterus variegatus (assembly GCF_000696425.1). Classification (NCBI taxonomy): domain Eukaryota; kingdom Metazoa; phylum Chordata; class Mammalia; order Dermoptera; family Cynocephalidae; genus Galeopterus; species Galeopterus variegatus. The sequence goes on along the minus strand of NW_007734144.1, from coordinate 73,896 downwards.
AAAATTCTTTTGTATACAATCTAATTTGCTTTATGAGAAGAATGTTGATAGAGTTGGGCCTGCAGTGAATGGCAGGTGAGTAGATGCTGTCAGGGTTCAACCCCCCTTCCCTGGGATCCTCTCCTCATCTCCATTCACACCAGCCTGGAACCTACTTTACAAAATGCATGGTGGCAGAAGTGACATGGAGTTAAGCCCCATCAGGTCCTCACTTGATGGAGAGATGTGGGGTATACCGTCTCTTTCACCTCTTAGCTGGGAAAATTCTAAAGTGTAGGCCGTACACCATTTTCCCAGAATTTCCCCATATGATTGATATCTCTGCTCATACACTGTGACAGCTGACTTAATGCAAGCTTTATTAGATGTATTTTCTTCCCTGTATTCACTTCTCTCTTCTAGCTGTGGTTTTCGCTCCTTTCAATAAAGTGTTTGCACATGAATCCGTGGCTCAGCATCTGTTCTGCGAAACCCACAGCAACCACAGGTGATAAAGACTTGAGGGCTATGAAGACCATATTCTAAAAGGAATTAGGGAGTTTGTAAGGAAAAACTAATTTATTATGGGGGCATGTAAGGTCTTCAAATTATTTACTAATATGTTAGTGAGGCTACATAAGAAAATGATAATTTGTTATCAATATTATTTGGTGTGGCTTAAAATCACTTTGATTCCACTGGATTAAATGTATAGTCCAGCATGCATTTATGGTACACTGTGTACAAATTGAGGAAGGAGCCAGAGAGGAAAAAAAATGAGTGTGATACAGTGGGGTAAGAATAATAACATCAGTATGTAGTAGGTCCTGTTGAAAACAAAGGAAAACATGTACTGCTCAGTTTGAGTTATTCTATCTAATTTTTTAAGTTTAACAGTTTTATTGGCACATAAATTTATGCATTATGGAAACCACCCATTAAAAGTATAAATTCAATTATTTTAGTAAATTTATAGAATTATGTGATCACAACCACAAACCAGTTTTTTTGCTTGGGGTGTTTGTTTCTTTGTTGTGTTTTTTTTTTAATATAATTTTTGTAAATGATTATGCATATTCACAGGGCACAGACTAAATTTATAGAATTATGTGATCACAACCACAAACCAGTTTTTTTGCTTGGGGTGTTTGTTTTTTTGTTGTGTTTTTTTTTAATATAATTTTTGTAAATGATTATGCATATTCACAGGGCACAGAGCTGACCAGCAGCGCCTGTGCCCAATAATCCAGTTTTAGAATATTTCTATATCCACTAAATTTCCCTTGTTCTCATTTACAGTTAATACCCACTCTCACTCCAGCCCTAGCCATTGACTTATCTGCTTTCTGTCTCTATAAATGTGCCTTTTCTTGATATCATACAGTCATACAATGTGTGGAATCATACAATAGTGGTCTTTTGTATCTGGCTTCTTTCACTTAGCATAATAGTTTTGAGGACCACTGTGTGGACACATGAATCAGTATTTTGCTCCTTTTAATTACCAAATACCATTGTATTGTATAGATATACTGCATTTTGTTTATTCATTTACCAGTCAAGGAACATTTGGATAATTCCGGTTTGGAATTGTTCTGAATAACTCTGCTATGAATATAGTCTTTGTGTTGACAAGTATTTTCATTTGTCTTAGGTAAATAACTCAGAGTGCAAATGTTGGGTCTTATGGTTAATTTATGTTTAATTTTAAGTTTCTGCCAGATAATTTTTCAAAGTGGCTACATCATTTTACATTCCCACCAGCAATGAATGAAGGTTTCAGTTTTTCACATCTTTACCACACCTGGGATTCAGGGAGAACTTCTAGTAGGATGAGATACCTGAGGGTTGAAAACAAATACTGAGCAAAAATTTAACTGGAGAATAGGGACGGATGGCATGTGATAGGCCTTCAGGAGAGAGGCAAAGACAGAAGACAGATGAAAGTTGTAGCCGAGTTGTTGGAAATAAGGCTGGAAATGCAGAGAGAGGACAGACTGTTGATAGCCTAAGTTGACATACTAAGAATTTCATAAGCAATGGAGGACCAGAGCCAGGCTATAATCAAAGACATAATATCAGAATTTTAGGAACACCACAAGAGGGAAAAATTAGGGAGAACAATTAAGATGTTGTTGATGTAGTCGAGGGCAGATTAGATGTTGACCTAACCTAATCCAATGCCAGTGATATGGGTACATTTTGGAAAAGAGATGTATTAGTTTCCTATTGGTGCTGTAATGGGTATCACAGTCTGATAATGTGAGGTTTTCTCTCCTGTTGAAGGATTTTAACTCTGAGTTATGTAGGGAGTTACCGCAGGGTTTAGAGAAGACACATGCCATGATATGATATAGGAATTTAAAAGATTGATCAAGGGCTAGCCAGTTAGCTCAGTTGGTTAAATGTTATATGCCACGATGTGTATATTTGTCATCTATAACACGATGTTATAATGCCAAGGTCAATGGTTCAGATCCCCATACTGGCCAGCAGCTGAAAATAAGCAAAACAAAATAAAAGATTGTTCTGTCTAATGGGTTGAGAATGAATTGTAGAAAGTGAGCTGCCTGGAACTGACTGCACTGATCCAGGTGAATATATGTAGCTAAGACCATAGTAGAAACTGTAGGGAAAGAATTGAGAAGTGGTCAGTTTGTACTGTTTTCAAGGAAAAACCAACAGAATTGGTTATCAGGAAGGATATGGGTGTGAAAAGAGAGAGGAACCCAGGATGACTCCAGAGTCTTGCACCTGAAGCTCTTGAAGAAGGGAATTGCACCACTGAGACAAGGAGGGCTGTGGGCAAAGCCAATTTGGAAAGGAAAGGGGACATCAAAAGTTCAGGTTTTAAAATATCAAAATTGAGATATTCTTTTTTGGGGGGTAAGGGGATGGCTGCTTGATACGGGGACCTAAACCTGTGACCTTGGTGTTATAAGGCTGTGCTCTAACCAACTGAGCTAACCAGCCATCTAGGTAAAATTGAGGTATTCTAAATGGACAAACGTCATATGATTCTACTCATATGAAGTGCCTAAAGTATTCGAATTCATAGAAACAGAAAGTAGGGTTGCAGTTACCAAGTGCCGGGGAAGAGGGAGTGGTGGTTTATTGTTTAATGGGTACAAAGTTTCAGTTTGTGATGATGAAAAATTTCTGGACACGGATGGTGGTGATGGTTGTACATAAAATGAATGTGCTTAATGCCAATGGACTGTTCATGTGAAAATTGTTAAAGTGGTAAATTTTATGCTATTTTACCACAGTAAAACAAACTGAGATTTTTTTTTTTACATCCCAGTGGACTCTGAAATTTGGGAGAGAGGTCTCCACTACAGAAATCGATTGGGAAGAGAGGGGCATACATATATAGGTAGTATTTAAAGCTGGTTGATTTCACCAAAAGACCAAATGAATAGGGAGAAGAACTAAAGACAGAGAATTGGGCTGTTCAGAAAGAAGAGGAGTAACCTACAAAAGAGACTGAGTAGGAGAAACCAGTGAGGTAGCAGAAAACTAGGAGACCTTGCATTCTTTATCACCCAAAGATGGGAGAGACCAGTTCTCCTCAGGAGGAAGAGATATGAGCCCTTAGGAGGGGTATATCCTCCCCAGATAGAATGAGAGATGTGAACTGGAAAAACAGAGATTGTCTGATCAGAGGAAAATCAGATTATGTTGGGCACATGCATCTCCAATGCCATGGGAGTTGGACAGTGTTTCAGTTCTCATTGAAAGCTTCCATGAGGATAACATAAAGCAAAGTTTCAGATAATTTTCCTAGTCTCCTCCAGTAACCACCATATTTCCATCAAATGTAGGAAACAGGATTATAAGGGGAAAGCCCTTGTTCTCTCTGTCCTTGTTTCTTATCTTCTTTTGTATGGAATGATTATTTAAAAGCCCCCAGGTTCTCTGGATTGATCCCTTAAGAAGACTAGTTACCTAAAATTTCCTTATCATGGATAGTCGTTCCTAGTGGTGTTTTGAGGAGAAGGGGAGGAGAAGCAGTGTAATTGCAAACATTTAATTGGGCTAAGAAGATGGTCTGTTCTGTTTACTCATTTCCAATCTCTTTAAATCTTAGCCTTCCAAAAAACTGATATAACAGTTCATTTTGTACAAGAAGGATTTATTGAGGAAATACTGTTTTGTTTGTGCTGTGGGCATGGTTGTGAAGAAGTAAACCTTATATTCATGTAGCTTATATTCCAGTGGGGGAGAAAGAAAAAAAAGGGTGAACCAATAAAAACATTTTGATTATGGAATGTGTTTTGAAAAAACAATAAAGTAGCACAAATCAGGGACTTAAACAGACATTTTTGCACATATGCTTACAGCAGTATTATTCACAATAGACAAAGTGTCAAAGCATACCAAGTGCTCATCAATAAATGGATAGACAAAATGTGGTCTATCCATGCAATGGAATATTATTCAGCCTTTACAAAGGAAGGAAATTCTGACACCTTGAAGATGAACCTTGAAGACATTATGCTAAGTAAAATATGACAGTCCCAAAAGGACAAATATTGTATGCTTTCAGCCATCTGAGGTACATACAGTAGTCAAACCTAAAGAAACAAAAAGCAGAATGGCAGGTGGCAGGGGACGCGGAGGCAGATACGGAGTGAGTGTTTAATGGGGACAAGGTTTCTGTTTGGGCAGATGAGAAAGTTCTGGAGATGGATGGGAGTGATGGCTGCACAACAATGTGAGAATGTTTCATGCCAAGTGTACAGAACTGTATACTTTAAAACTGTTTAAAATGGTAAAAATTTATGTTATGTATATTTAACCACAAAAAGTTCTGGAGATGGATGGGGGTGATTGCTGCACAACAGTGTGAATATGTTTCATGCCAAGTGTACAGAACTGTATACTTTAAAACTGTTTAAAATGGTAAAAATTTATGTTATGTATATTTAACCACAAAAAAAGTTGAAGTAGACTACTAGAACTTATTTTCTTATCTAGCTTGTAATTTTGAATTCATTAACCAACCTCTCCCTATCACCCCCAATCCCTCCTCTTCCCAGCCTATAGTAACCACAGTTCCACTCTCTACTTTATAAGTCTGACTTCTCATTTTTGTAGTGTAGCTTGTAATTTTGAATTCATTAACCAACCTCTCCCTATCACCCCCAATCCCTCCTCTTCCAGCCTATAGTAACCGCAGTTCCACTCTCTACTTTATAAGTCTGACTTCTCATTTCTGTAGTTGCAGTTCCACTCTCTACTTTATAAGTCTGACTTCTCATTTTTGTAGTGCTAGGCACCTATAGTTAACAATTTATTGTATGTTATAAATGGTTAGAAAAGAAGAGCTCAAATGCTCTCATCATGTAGAAATGATAAATTTTTTCAAGGATTATTATGCTAATTACCCTGCTTTGATCATCACACATTATATTCATGTGTGTTCATGTGTTGAAATATAACTCTGTACCCGTAAATATGTACAATTAATACCATAAAAAAATTTTAAGTTGAAGTTGCAGAAAGTAATGGAGAAAGATTTTGAGATTTATTTCAGATATTTCCAATATTATTATAAAATAATAGCGAATGGCTAGGATCTTCTAAAATAATAAATTTAACAAGATTCCTCAATAATCTAAACCAAAGTTTCTCAATCTCAACAATATTGACAATTTGAGCTGGTTAGTTATTTGTTGGGGGGTGTCCTGCATATTGTAAGATGTTTACCAGCATGCATGCCTGGTCTCTACTCACTAGACACCAGCGCTGAGTAGTGACAAACGGAAATGACTCTAGACATTGCCATTTGTTCCATAGGGGATCAGATCAGCTCAGTTGAGAGCCAGTGGAGTGGAACAATCCCATAGGTGCCAGAGCTGATGGTGTCAGCCTTCAAAGGTACAGGAATAGTAGGAACGGTAATATTGTCGGGAGAATAAAACATCAGGTTAATCTTGGAAAGTCTGAGTTGGGAGCTTAGAGAACATCCCATAGGTGCTATTATCTCAGAGGTCAAATGTATTGATTTGGCCTTCATAGGTCTGCATGGATGGCAGTAAAAATCAATTAATTGTACAGATGGAAAGAGAATTTCCTGCTTAGAGAGTCAGGAGTTAGAAAGACAAGATGATGCTTGGCTGAATGCTAGCCATTATCCTTTTGTTTTTATTTATAAAATGCTCATCCTACTCATTGACTCTCATTACTCTCAGTGAAAGCCCCCAGTGCTTTCCCTGGGCTCTATAACCATGCAACATTAACCACCCTTGCAATTAAATACCTATTTGTATAATAATTTTATTAGTGATTACCTCTTTGAAAACTTCCCCTGAGCTTTGGATCTCATACTTCCTTGACTTCTCAGGGATCTGACACCATGACTATCCCTTCTTTACCCTGTATATTCCAATGTCTGCACACTGTAGTTAAATACACATTTCTGATGTAATAAAATGCATTCCCATATCCTTCAATAAAAGTGAAACTCACTCATAGCCCCATTTTTCCCTTTGGGGTTTCTCCAAATTGTTAGAAAAAATCATCTGTTCTTAGTGTTTCCATGTCTACACTGTTCACTCTCTCCTCAACCTAAGTTACATGGATTCATTCCACCTCCATCACAATCGCTCCCTCTGAGGTCTGCAGTGACCTTACATACCCCCTAAATTATAACAGACATTTCCATTCTTCTAAGTACTTAATTTCATATTAGCAAAATCACTAATAACTGTGTTCTCTTCCTTGAAATAGGGAGCTTTCTCATGCATTTCATTTTTGTTACACTGGGATTCTGAGAGTCAAGTCTATTGGGGGTCCCTGACACATCTGTCAGGGAGAAACTCCTTCCTTTGAAATTAAACCCTGTGAAGGAAAGATAACAATTAAGGAAGTACCTTAAGGAGTCTTGAGAGACTTTGTTTTTTTTTTTTAAAGGTGAAGTTACTGCTTTAATCTCCGGGAGAATAATCTTGTTGACTGCATGACTGCAAATGCTTGGACATACCAGATAAAGAAGGAATAATTGGAGGAAATAAATTCACCTTTCACACCTGGGAGACAAGAGTGGCAGAAAGTTTCTTTCTATTATTCTCTTTCTAGCCTAAGGAAGTGTAACTGTTTAAAGAGTAGAATGATATACCACATTTTCCGTATCCACACAATGGAATACTACTCAGCTATAAAAACGAATGAAATACTGCCATTGGCAACAACATGGATGGACCTTGAGAGAATAATATTAAGTGAAACGAGTCAGGCAGAGAAAAAGAAATACCACATGTTCTCACTTATTGGTGGGAGCTAAAAATAAATAAATAAATTCACTCACACACACACACACAAAACCGGCGGGGGGGGAGAAGATATAACAACTACAATTTTTTGAAGTTGTTACAACAAGCAAATGGAAAGGACATTCTTGGTTGGGAGGTGGGAGAGGGAGGAGGGAGGGAGGTTTCGGTGATGGGCCATAATAATCAACCACATTGTATATTGACAAAATAAAAATTTAAAGGAAAAAAAATAAAATAAAGAGTAGAATGAAAGAACAATTTACTTAATGAGGTGCTCTGAGAATTCAGTGCCGAAGGTCCTGGAAAGTTGAAATGAGCTCCCAGTGTTTCTAAGGCAAATCATTTGGGTCTCCTGGAGATACAGTTTAGAAATTCCCTGCCTGGAGTGTCTTCTTGTACTTTCTTGGGGAAAGTCATAGTAGGAGAAAGAGCCAGGGCAACCAGGGGTTTCTGTGATGCCATGTGAAAGAGCGGAGCATCCTATGAGGGCTGGGAGTGGGGTGGCTCATGTGGAGTGAAAACTTTTATTAGACTCAAGTACTATGAACACAAACAAGAGCAATGGTTCTCAGATTGTTGTCTCCAGATATGCAGAATCAGCATCACTTGGGAGCTTGTTAAACATGCACATTCTTGGCCTCTATCCCAGATCTACTAAGTCAGAAACTCCAGGGGTCAGGTCCAGTCTTTTGTGCTTAATAAGCCCTCCAGGTAAATTTTATACATAGCTAAAATTTGAGAACTTACCCACAGGATTTGTTGAAATAGATGACAAAGGACCCACTCAGGGCTGCATCTTCAGGGATTTGAAGGCTCTGCACCTTCAGAAACTTTTCTACAAATAATGGTGTTTTTTCTTATTTTTTTATTGAAATGATTATATGTATTTGTGGTGTATAGATGTGACTATCAATACCTCTGTACAACATGTGGTGATCAAATCAGGATAATTAATATACTCATGTTTACAAACTGTAATAAATCTTTGTGACACAACTAATTTCTTGATAACTCCCCTTCCCCCTCTTTCCCACCACTAATAACCTCAGTACTCTTTCCTCTTTTCAAAGGTTCAAGGTATTATTGCGATTGTTTCTTTCTTTTTGGTGGATTTTGTACATGGCCAGCACCATTTTACACACAATAAGCACAAGATAGCTGCCAGCCTTTCCCTTACGAGAAACCTCATGGTTTCTGGGGGTAGAAACTCCTCTGTTTCCATATGGGTACAACATTCCACCTGATTGCATCCTCCAGCCTTATCTTCCACTCCAGCACCAACCCCCCTCCCTGATTATGTCGGCCTTCCCTATAATCTATATAAGCCCTCCTACCCTGAGACCTGGTGCTGCCCTCCATTTTGAGAGCAGCCCAGCAGACTTTCCTTCCTTTAATAAAGCTTGATTGGGACCCAGAATTTTGGCTCACTTTCTTTCATTTTGGTGCTGAAACCCAGGAAGTGTCCTGGCTAGGACCTTTGGACAATCCCCTCTCTTGAGCTGATTGGCCCTCCCAGCCACCCTTCACGGACCTGCCAAACCAGGTGCCTCAGGGACTCTCTCCTTTTGCTGTTTCAGACCAATGCATCGACCATCAGCCTCAATTCAGTGGGTCTGTCCTACTTCTATGGGTTCCCCCAACTACTCTCTATGACTACTATCTACTTGCTATGAAGCCCAGGTGCCTGGCTGAAGGAACCCCTCCCATGCCCCCCAGCTATTGGAGGATGCTCCTCTAGCTGGTCGGTGGCTCCTCTCTACATGCAAAAGAAGGTGTACAACAATGAGGATGCTCTTCTACTAGGGCTGCCCGTTTCCTTTCTCACCCTCTAAATGGGATCCTCACAATCTAAACCACCACATTCTATGCCTCTGGGCTGTTTCCTGGCCAATTTATCTCTTGGACTCCAACATCTCATTTTCTACTGTAATCTCTACACCCTCTGGGCTGTCTCCTGGCCAACCTCTTGGCCTCCAGGGAGATATTAAACCCGAATGCCTCATTTTCTATTGCAACCAGGTTTTGCCTAAATACAAAGTAGACAATGGATCCCATTGGCCAGAAGATGGCACTCTTGATTTANTTCTACTGTAATCTCTACACCCTCTGGGCTGTCTCCTGGCCAACCTCTTGGCCTCCAGGGAGATATTAAACCCGAATGCCTCATTTTCTATTGCAACCAGGTTTTGCCTAAATACAAAGTAGACAATGGATCCCATTGGCCAGAAGATGGCACTCTTGATTTAGGTACTCTTAGAAATTTAGACAACTTTTGTCTCCAAAAAGTCAAAGTTGGAGATATTCCTTATGCTCAAGCCTTCTTCTATCTTCAGTCGTGTCCTACTCTCTGTCAAAACTGTCCTATGTCTCAAATTCTCCTAGCTGATGCCCGACATCCCCTTCCAGACTCCAATCAATCTTTTGATCTGTCAGACCACTCTGCTGCCTGACCACCTCCTTAGGTGCCAGATCCTCCACCAGCCCCTCCCCCTTTTCCCTCTCTTCCCCACACCTGGTTTTGAGATGCTCATCCTCAGCCACCCAACCCCACCCCTTCTCCCCCTTGTCAGGTGACAACCACCCCTCAGCTCTGGCTCCTTTATACTTCCTCCATGAAGTGGCTGGGATGGAGGGAATTCTCCAGGTCCATATCCCCTTTTCTCTTTCTGATCTCTTCCAAATCAAAAAACAACTGGGATCCGTTCAGTCCAACACAGACACATATCTTAAGGAATTCACATATCTCACCCAGTCTTATGATCTCACCTGGCATGATATTTTTATGACTCTCACTGCTACTTTTTCCCCTGAAGACAGGGAGCAGGTCTGGATAACAGCCCAACAGCAGGCAGATGAGGTACATGCTGAAAATAATAGGAGGCCTGTGGGCGCCATTGCCATCCCTCACACGGACCCAAATTGGTACTATCATGCCGGCCATGGGGATCAGAATCTCTGGAATAACCTGATCACACATTGATTTACAGCCTCCAAAAGGCTACTCACAAGTCAGTCAATTATGACAAACTTAGAGAAATCACACAGAAATCCACCAAAAATCCCAGCAAGTTCCTACCCCACCTCTCTGAGGCTTTACATAAATACACATGTATAGACCCAAACTCCCCTGCAGGCAGGGCCCTCTTACACTCTCATTTTATTACCCAATCAACCCCTGATATTTGAAAAAAGCTTTTAAAAACCTTGAGGATGGTCCAAAAATGACCCAACGAGACCTCCTCAACACAGCTTTCAAGGTTTTTAACAACTGGGGGGAGGAGGAGAAGAAAGATCATTACAAAAGAGATCATGCCAAATACCAGCTCCTGGCTAATGCTGTGCGAGGTTCACAAACTCCAAAGCCAGCTGCCTCTACGGGCAAGCCACCTGGGAACTTCTTCAAATGTGGTCAACTGAGCCACTGGGGATGGGACTGTTCTAACCCCTGGCCCTCTCCTGAACCCTGTCCTCATTGCAAACAGCCAGGTCACTAGGAGGTTAACCATTCCACTCACTAGAAAGGGAGTGGCCCAGTCCCCAACCTACAGCCTTTGGCCTCATGGCCATCCTTACTGGAACTTCTTGGACTCACCCAAGAGGATGATTGATGATGCCCAGGGCCTGAAGCCCCCACGGAGATCACCACGCATGAGTCCAGGGTAACTATCCTCATAGCAGGTAAGCCGATCTCTTTTTATCTCATTGATACAGGGGCCACTTACTCTACCGTTCCTGAATATGCAGAATCAACAACCCCATCCTCTAACACAGTAGTAAGGGTCATGGGATCAGAATACCACCCACAGATCACTCAACCCCTTTCTTGCACCCTACATCACACCCAATTCACACACAAATTTTTAATAATTCCTCAATGCCCAGCCCCCTAACTGGGATGGGACATTCTTTTCAAATTCAAAGCTACTATTACTCTAAACACTTTAACTCCAGCTACAATACTCCTGTTACAGGCCACACCCAGACCTGGCTCCTGAGGCTTCCACCTTCCCCTTCCCCTCAGACAAGATTAATCCCATAGTATGAGACAATTCTTCTCCCTCCATTGCTATGCACCATTCCCCTATCCTTGTTAAGTTGCAGAACCCCTCTTTGTTCCCTAATGTCCCACAATACCCCATCACTAACAAACACGTAATAGACTTAAAACCCATCATATACAAACTCCTTTCTTCTCATCTCTTACAGCCTACTCACTCGCCTTTCAATACACCCATCCTTCCAGTTATAAAGCCTAATGGCTCATACCATTCAGTTCAAGATCTCATGGCCATTAATGTGGCCATTTTACCCATAGCCCCAATAATTTCTAACCCCTATATTCTTCTATCCACAATTCCAACAACAAGACATTTCTTCTCTGTACTTGACCTCAAAGATGCCTTATTTCTATCCCTTTACACCCTTTCTTACATAATCTGTTTGCCTTCACTTGGACTGATCCTGATA
>NW_007734144.1:47816-60949 GCF_000696425.1 Galeopterus variegatus | reverse complement strand
AGGACAGCAAGTGTATATTAAAACTCGAATCCCAAAGCCTCTCTCACCATGTTGGGAAGGGCCTTATACAGTACTTCTCACCATCCCCACGGCAGTAAAGGTACTAGGAAAGGCCCCTTGGTATCACTTATTCTTGGTAAAACTAGCGCCTGAGACTTTACTCAAAGAATCTGTTAACACCAAGCCAGATGGGTCCCTCTGCTCAACCCCCAACCCAACATCTCCTTACACATTGTCCATTTTAGGACCCACAAAATTGAAAATCTCCAGGACCTCCACTCATTCCCCAAGCCCAGAAGGATGACCTTCCCCCCAGTGATTATCGTCTCACTCTTGCAGGCCCACTTCATGTCCTTCACACAAGAGCTGCTCCAAGACTGGTCCCGACCTGCCACCTCCAGTGTTGGAGACATCCTTGAGTGGGTAACTGAATTAGCCTGGCAGGGCACCCTCTGGGATTACACTCCCAAAAAGGTTACCCTCTACTCCTTTTTCCTACTATGCACCCCCTTAACCTCTCAGCCCCTGAACACTTGCCTTTTCTCTTCCTCCTGCTTCTTTTCCTAACAGAGACATATGCCACACCCTGTTCACAATGTATAACCAAGTTCTGGGTGGGTGGAAGGACACTTTCCAACCTCCTGGGTCTGTTACCCAGAATCCTCGGGGGAACCCTACAGGACACATTCACATCTCTGACATATGTTCCCATAAAATGCTATGAAGAGACCACTGCCACATTATACTCTTATGGGGACAAAAACTACTGGATGGCTCTTTCCAAAGGGGATTTTGCTGGAGTCCAGTGCCCCACCACCATCACCGACAAAACATTTCTGCTTCACCCAAACCACACACCTAGCCTGTAGGAATGGGGAAGGATTTCAGGACAAAACACGTCAGACCCCTGACCATGATGGGACTCATCCCTCTTCTTGGTCCCTGCCTCTTTTGGTGTTTCTCTAGTTTCTTACAGGAACATACGCAGGCCTTCACCAATCAAAAAGTCACTGAATTCTTCATGGGAGGAGAACATCAACCCCCTCAATATCAGCCACCCTTCCCTGGAAGAATACAGCCTCCCCACACGAAACCAATACCCCACCACCTAATTATTTTACCTGCCAACATAAATTTTTTATTGTTTTCATATCTTCACCCATCTCCAGCAGGAAGTAGCATCAGAAGAATGAGACCTTCACCCCTTTTCCCTTCTCCCTATACTTAAAAGGTGGGAATGATGGATCTTGGATGTCACCAGCACCATTTTACACACAATAAGCACTAAATAGCTGCCAGGCTTTTCCTTACAAGAAACCTCATGGTTTCTGAGAAATAGAAACACCTCTACTTCCACATGTGTGCAGCCTTCCACCTGATGGCATCTGCCAGCCTTACCTTCTACTCCAGCTCCAAACCCCCTCCCTGATTCTGTCAGCCTTTTCTACAGCCTATATAAGCTCTTCCACCCCCAAGGCCTGGTGCTGCTCTCCATTTTCAGTGCAGCATGGCAGGATTTCTTTCCTTAAATAAAGCTTCATTAGTACCCGGCATTTCAGCTCACTTTTTTTCACTTTTTTCTGTTCTTTCCTTATTTCTTTTTTTTTTTTTTTCCTTTTTGTCTTTTTTCATGACCAGCAATGGATCGCAACCCTCAGTGTCGCTCCCGTACCGGACTGGGACCGGCAACGGGATTGCAACCCTCGGCGCCACACCCGCACCTCGCTCAGCCAGTGAGCCACCGGTCTGTATGTGGGATTCAAACCCTCGGCAGGAGCGTCGCCGCACTCCCAAGCGGCGCACTGTAGCAGTGCGCCACCGGGCCGGCCCTCTTTCCTTATTTCTTCATTTTTTTAGCTCCACTTATGACTAAGCACATATGATATTTCTCTTTCTGTGCCTGGCTTATTTCTCTTAATATAATTTTCTCTAAGTTCATCCATGTTGCTGTGAGTGGCAGAATGTTGTTCTTTTTTATGGCTGAGTAGGGTTCCACTATGTGGTATATACAGTCAAATGATGATACATTTGTTTCATACTTCAAAATGCTTATGTGTCCTACCTATTTTTACATTTTATATATCTCTTAGGATAGTTCTTGGCAACAATCCTCTGCATGTTCATTAATTGTCATTTCTTAGTGCTTTCATGTTCAATTGAATCTTATCTCTCGTTTGAAAATCAGAGTATTTATCCATTTAAAGATATNCAGATTGTCACGTAGGCCTGGTCACACAAGAAGGAGTGTGGGGCTACAGGCTCCCAACAATTAAAAAGCTCTAGGAGTTTTTTGATAGAGTCTTTAGGTGTTTTTATATATAATATCATCTCATTGGCAAATAGGGACAGTTTCACTTCATCTTTTCCAATCTGGATGCCCTTTATTTCTTTCTCTTGCCTGATCGCTCTGGCTAGTACCTCCAGTACTATGTTAAATAGAAGTGGTGAGAGTAAGCATCCTTGTCTGGTTCCTGTAAAAGGAAAAACCTTCAGTTTTTCCCTATTCAGAATGATACTGGTGTTGGGCTTTTCAAGGAGGAAAAATAAACAAATTCTTTTGCACAGCAAAAGAAGAAATTAACAGAGTTAAACAACAACCTACACCACGGGAGAATATTTTTGCTAACTATGCATCTCACAAGGGATTAATATCAAGAATATACAAGGAACTCAAGCAATTATACAGTAAAAAAAAAAACAATTAAAAAATGGGTAAAGGAGCTGAATAGACATTTTTCAAAGAAAGACATACAAATGGACAACAGGTACATGAAAAATGCTCAACATCACTAGTCATCAAGAAAATGCAAATTAAAACTGCAATGAGATTCCACTTCACTCCAGTTAGACTGGCTATAATCAAAAAGATGGTGAATAACAAATGCTGGCAAGGGTGTGGAGAGAAAGGAACACTCCTACAGCATTGGTGGGACTGTAAATAAGTGCAACCACTGTGGAAAATAGTATGGAGGTTTCTCAAACAACTACAGATAGATCTTCCATATGATCCAGCAATCCCACGTCTGGGTATATTCCCAGAAGAATGGAAATTATCATGTCAAAGGGAAACCTGCAGTCCAACATTCATTGCAGCTCTGCTTACAATAGCCAAGATATGGAACCAACCTAAATGTCCATCGATGAATGATTGGATAAGGAAACTGTGGTAAATATACACAATGGAATATTACTCTACCATAAAAGAGAATGAAATTCTCCAATTTGCACCAACATGGATGAGCTTGGAGAAACTAATGTTGAGTGAAATAAGCAAAGCACAGGGGGATTAATACCATATGTACCCTCTCATAAGTGGGAGGTAAGAGATGAAGAAGAAAGGAAAGAAAGACCACAGTGTTGCGTTCGACAAGCAGAGGGAGAGAACATACCTAGGGATGATACAAGTGGGAGTGCAGAAAGGGGGACTGGGAGTGAGGTTGGGGATAATTGAGAGGATAATTGGGAGGCGATGTGGGGTATAATCACAACTTGTGGTAATGGACATGCTGCCAGTATAGATCTCACCATCACATCTTTTGGCATGAGTGGTGGCAATTTGCTTTGTACCCCATGAATATTCATAACCAGTAAAATAAATAAATAAATAAATGGTATGGATGTAAGGAGGTCTTATCTCTATAAAATTACTTTTCTCAATTTTTAATGTCTTTATTGAGAGAAGATTGACATGTCAAACACTGTACATATTTAATTTATACAACTTGGTGAATATATGAATATACTTGACAACTAAACATCTGTGAAACCATCACTACCATCAAGGCCATAGACACACCCATATCCAAAGTTTCTTTTCACCCCCTTCTTATTTTCATGTGTGTGGTAAACACATAATGTAAGATATACCCCTTAGCAAATTTTATGTACACAAGCAGTACTGTTAATTAGAGGCATTATGATGCATACTAGATCTCCAGAAGTTACTTCCTTGCATAACTGAAACTTTCTACCTTTTGACCATCATCTTCCATTTCTCCTCTCCTTCAAGCCAAGCACAACCACTGTCCTACTCCAGTGAGGTCCTTTCTGAAGAAAAGTAAATAGATTCACAGTTTGTTTTCTGTTGAAAGGACTCACAAAAAGAGGACTGATACATATTCCTTGACATTTGCTGGTGACATGGAGGCTTTTGTGGCTGTTCAGAAGGTGTCTATTTATTTTATTACCTCCAAATAGAAGGGCAGAAGCAGAAATAATCCAGGTGGAGAGGATTGAAGAGTGAGTATTGAGGAAATACAGGTGGCAAATATACACCAACTATAGAATTTGTTGGGGAAGGGGAAGAGAGAACTCTTAAATTGGCTTTCAGTTTTCAAGAATACAATATATTGTTATTAACCATTCTTACCAGGTTATACAATAGATCTCTTGAACTTACTTCTTCTATCTAATTGAAACTCTGTATCCTTTGTTCAATATCCCCCAAACTCCCAACTCCCAGCCTCAGGTAACCAAAATTTTATTCACTATTTGATGACTTCAAATGATTACATTCCACATATATAAGTGAGATCATGCAGTTTTTTTCTTCCCATGCCTGGCTTAGATTACTTAACATAATGTCCTCTAGGTTCATCCTCCAGGTTCGTCCACCATGTCAAAAATGACAGTATTTTCTTCCATTTTGAGAATTAATATTATTCCATTGTATTATTATTCCATATTTTTGTTATCAATTCATCCATTGACAGATACTTAGGTTGATCTCATATCTTGGCTATTGTGAATAGTGCTGCAATGAACATGGGAGTGCAGATACCTCTTCAACATACTGATTTTATTTTCTTTGAATATATGCCCAGAAGGGAGGGTGTGGAATCACCTCATAGTTCTATTTTTAACTTTTTGAGAGACCTCCATACTGTTTTCCATAATGACTGTACAAACTTGCATTCCCACCAACAGTGTGCAGGTTCACTTTTCTTCACATTCTCTTCCATAGGTGTTATCCTTTGTCTTTTTGATAATGCCCATTCTAACAGGTGCATGGTGCTATCTCATTCTGGATTTAATTTGAATTTCCCTGATGATTAGTGATGATGAANGGAGGACCTAGATTCTGAAGAGAGATGGAAATAGATCAAGAACTGGATAAGACTAGTTTCACTGGATACTAAAGTGCCTTCCCAGTGCAGTGAAATAAGAAGGAAAATATGAGAGAAAATGGTTTCTGGGATTTACCTTTATAGACTGAATAAATATGGGACTGTCCAAATCTCATCATTCCAGAGGTAAAGCCCAGTACTCACTTTTTCTCCTCTGATCCTTCCTATTCCTCCAGCCCTCAGTGGAAAACACTGACTCTCTTTGATGGTTATTGCTGAAGTTTTCTCTTTTCTGTGATCTGTTCCTGTTAAATCCACGTGGGTTTTCACAGAGGCTGGGGGTCTAAGAATTACAGGTGAGGGGCAAAAGGGCCTTTCAAAGTTTCCAGCTTCTCAAAGGTTGAATTCCATGAGCTCTTCATTAAATAAATTGTGCTCTTCCCCCCCCCCTGCCTCCAAACAATTCCGCGCCCTTGGGGTACAAAAAAGATATCAGAATGAAAATTTTCAGTCAATTTTGTGTCCATGTAGTCAGTGGAAGGAGAAAATGGATTTATTTCCTCCAAAGAGATACTTTTATTTCCTTTGGTCCGATTTAAAAGTTACAATTTGTCCCCTAAGGAAAATCTCATTTCCACAAGGAACTAAATCCAGAAACTAACTTTCTTTTATGTGCTGTCTTTGAGAATCTTTGGAAGTTTTCTGGATCACTTGGTGTCTACAACCTTATGGACGTAGTAGCTGGTGCTTTCGGGCTCATGTTCATCAAGTTTGTGCCC
This sequence comes from Galeopterus variegatus, assembly GCF_000696425.1. NCBI lineage: Eukaryota > Metazoa > Chordata > Mammalia > Dermoptera > Cynocephalidae > Galeopterus > Galeopterus variegatus. Next base: position 55,104 of record NW_007734144.1, on the reverse strand, counting down.
AGGCTGAGTTCCTGAAGTGTTTCACTTATATTATCCCTTAGTAATTTTACAATTTCAAGTCTTTGACTTAAGTCCTCAATCCATTTTGAGTTGATTTTAGTATATGGTGAGAGGTGCATGTCTAGTTTCATTCTTCTACAATGTGGATATCCTAGTTTCCCAGCACCATGTATTGAAGAGGCAGTCTTTTCCCCAATGTATGTTTTTGTTCCCTTTGTCAAATATCAGATGGCTGTAAGCCTGAGGGGTGATTTCTGGGTTCTCTCTTCTGCTGCACAGGTCCTAGTCTCTATTTTTATGCCAGTACCATGCTGGTTTGGTTACTATAACTTTGTAGTATAATTTCAAGTTGGGGAGTTTTATGCCTCTGGTTTTATGTTTTTTGCTCAGGATTGCATTGGCTATTCGGGGTCTTTTGTTGTTCCATATGAATGTTGAGATTTGTTTTTCTATTTCTGTGAAGAATGTCATTGGTATTTTGATGAGGATTGCATTGAATCTGCAGATGACTTTGGGAAGTATAGACATTTTCACAATGTTAATTCTCCCAATGCAAAAGCACAGAATGTCTTTCCAGCATTTTGTGTCTACTTAATTTCTTTCAATAGTGGTTTGTAATTCTCACTGTAGAGATCTTTCGCCTCATTTGTTAAATTGATTCCTAGGTATTTCATTTTCTTTTTGTGTGACTGTTGTAAATGGGCTTTCTTTCTTGATTTCTCTTTCTGTTAGATCATTATTGGAAAACATAAATGCAACTGATTTGGGGGCATTTATTTTGTATCCTGCAATGTTACTGAAATTATTAAAAGGCTCTAGGAGTTTTTTGATAGAGTCTTTAGGTGTTTTTATATATAATATCATCTCATTGGCAAATAGGGACAGTTTCACTTCATCTTTTCCAATCTGGATGCCCTTTATTTCTTTCTCTTGCCTGATTGCTCTGGCTAGTACCTCCAGTACTACGTTAAATAGAAGTGGTGAGAGTAAGCATCCTTGTCTGGTTCCTGTAAAAGGAAAAACCTTCAGTTTTTTCCTATTCAGAATGATACTGGTGTTGGGCTTTTCAAGGAGGAAAAATAAACAAATTCTTTTGCACAGCAAAGGAAGAAATTAACAGAGTTAAACAACAACCTACACCACGGGAGAATATTTTTGCTAACTATGCATCTCACAAGGGATTAATATCAAGAATATACAAGGAACTCAAGCAATTATACAGTAAAAAAAAATAACCCAATTAAAAAATGGGTAAAGGAGCTGAATAGACATTTTTCAAAGAAAGACATACAAATGGACAACAGGTACATGAAAAATGCTCAACATCACTAGTCATCAAGAAAATGCAAATTAAAACTGCAATGAGATTCCACTTCACTCCAGTTAGACTGGCTATAATCAAAAAGATGGTGAATAACAAATGCTGGCAAGGGTGTGGAGAGAAAGGAACACTCCTACAGCATTGGTGGGGTTATACAATAGATCTCTTGAACTTACTTCTTCTATCTAATTGAAACTCTGTATCCTTTGTTCAATATCCCCCAAACTCCCAACTCCCAGCCTCAGGTAACCAAAATTTTATTCACTATTTGATGACTTCAAATGATTACATTCCACATATATAAGTGAGATCATGCAGTTTTTTTCTTCCCATGCCTGGCTTAGATTACTTAACATAATGTCCTCTAGGTTCATCCTCCAGGTTCGTCCACCATGTCAAAAATGACAGTATTTTCTTCCATTTTGAGAATTAATATTATTCCATTGTATTATTATTCCATATTTTTGTTATCAATTCATCCATTGACAGATACTTAGGTTGATCTCATATCTTGGCTATTGTGAATAGTGCTGCAATGAACATGGGAGTGCAGATACCTCTTCAACATACTGATTTTATTTTCTTTGAATATATGCCCAGAAGGGAGGGTGTGGAATCACCTCACAGTTCTATTTTTAACTTTTTGAGAGACCTCCATACTGTTTTCCATAATGACTGTACAAACTTGCATTCCCACCAATAGTGTGCAGGTTCACTTTTCTTCACATTCTCTTCCATAGGTGTTATCCTTTGTCTTTTTGATAATGCCCATTCTAACAGTTGCATGGTGCTATCTCATTCTGGATTTAATTTGAATTTCCCTGATGATTAGTGATGATGAACATTTGTCATATACCAATTGCCTTTTTGCCTATTTGCATTTCTTCTTCTGAGAAATGTCTATTCAGATTCTTGGTACTTTTATAAAAATCAGGTTGTTTTTTACTTTTGAGTTGTTTGAGTTCCTTATGTATTTTGGATATTAACACCTTATCACATGTGTTGTGTGCAAATACTTTCTGTCATTCTATATGCTGCTAAAATCAATTTTCAATGAGTTTCTTGCAGAGGTTACACCTGAGAAGTCTTCTCAATTCAAAAGGGATTGATGTACATACTGTTCTTTGGTGAACAGAAAATGTTCCTAAGTGTGTTTCATTTTAATGACTACCAGTTGTTATTGTGATCTTGGTGTTTTTTTTTTTTTTAAGTGGGAGCAAATATTATATTTTTAAATAAAAAGACACACTAAGTCACTTATTCTGGATTTTATATGTCATCCCCTTCACAGAGAATCTCTTATTGTCTAAAATAATTCTGTCCAACAGAAATATTATATAAAACATATACATAATTTTAAGTTTTCTGGTAGCCACATTAAAAACATAAGGAAAAACAAACAAAATTAATTTTAATCGTGTGTATTATTCGAACCAAATCATCCAATATACAGTAGGTCCACTTTTTATATCCATGGGCTCCACAGGGCCAACTCTGGGGCCTGAGCATCCATGGATTTTGGTATCCACTGGGGGTCCTGATAACAATCCCCCATGGTTACCAAAATTTTTTAACATGTAAGCAGTATAACAATTTTTATGCTGTTTCAGCTTTACCATTCACATTTATATCAATTAGAATTATAAAATTAGCATTCACTATCTCAGTTGCATTACCACATTTCGAGTGCTCAATAGCCACATGTGCCAACATATGGAACAGTGCAGATCTAGAATGAGAGATCCCAAAGACAGCAATTAGGTAGAAATCAACTGAATGATTTAAGGAACTGTATTGTTTGATATTTTTTACAGGGAGTGCAATTTAATAATAACAGATGTAGAACAATAGTATATTGTGGAGAGGACTCTCCCCTAAAGAAAAAAGGAAATATTGAACTCATTGCCACCATCAAAAGAAACACACAGAATCACTATGTACTGAGGAATCTTGGTTTTTACAAGGAAGAGGTCCATTTGACCCCCAAGGTGAATATGGTGAAGTGATAATGGAGGTTCCTTCTTTCAGCAGATAAACAATCAGCACCACCACTCGAGGACAGCTTCCCAGCACATCCTCTTTGGAGAGTTCATGCATTCAAAATATGACTGTGATTATGATACAAACATATTTCTTCACCACATCATATGACTGGTTCCTTCTCACATTCAAGTCTCATCTTAAATATTTAATAACTGACCTTTCTAAAGCAGCATCTTCACACCCATCTCTCTCCAGTACATAACACTATGATTTTCCCCACAGCATATGAACACGTAACTGAACTTCCAACCACTTAAGAATTTTAAATTACCAACTATGGTTTACATTACCTTTACTGACTTATCCAAGCACTAGGAGGGCATGACTCAAATTTATGAAATAGCACCAAAGCATATGCTTTTCCATTTCCAATAGGCTCTTTTCTCTACTCGTTAGAGCTTGATTTTGTGTAATCAAATTCTTCAGAAACTTGTATTGAATAGTACATTATTTCTGAACTCATACAGGGTGTCAGCTGTGCCATCAAGTTTACATACATGTTTTGGTCCATCTCCAGACTCCATTCTGGCCTACTGTTCACCTTTTCTATTCCTGAGACAATTCACATCCTCTGAAATCAAATAGGTTTATAATAACACTTGATGTCTCTTAGGGCAAAACCCTCTATTTCATTGTACAGTCACTGCTGTTCCATACATATTTTGGAACCACTTTGCCAAATGCCACAAAATCTTATTGGAGAATTGGCTGGAATTTCATTGGAGAATAGGTTAAGCTGGGAAAAGTTGACATTCTTAGAATGTTAGGTTTTTCTATTCCTAGACATGGTATAACCCAATTATTTACATCATTTTTAATGTTTTCCAATTAAACATATGAGGGTACTTCAAAACGTTCATGGAGAGATTTGTATTATCTTTTCATTCATTTTTCCACAAACTTTTCTAAGTACCCTCCTATAACTTTAGTAAAAGTAGTTTGTTAAATTTTGGTGTCTGTTGTAAGTGGTACCTTAAAATTAAATTATAATTCTGCTTTTAGTGTACAGAAATGGATTTTATTTTTGTGTAAAAACCATGCGAACATCTTCATATGTACTCTATCATTAAACCTAACAATTTGTCTATAAATTATTCTGTTCTTTATCATCAACAATATCATCTGAGAATGTCTACAATTTTATTTCTCCTATTCTGGTCCTTACACTTCATGTGTTCATCTCCTGCCACCATCCTACCTCCGACATTCAGTACTACAAAACTCAGAATTAAATATGGTGAGCATTCTTGTTTTTTACCCTTGAAAGTGTAATGCTTCTAATACTCTTTTATTAATTGTAATTGTTAAAGGGTGTTGCTGCACATTTCTTATCAACATAAAGCATGTTTCTTCTAGTCTTAATGTTCTCCAAGGTCTTTAATATTTTTTATTATTTTTTAATTGAAACAATTGATTGTACATATTTGTGGTGTAAAGAGCTGACTGTCAATACTTGTGTACAGTATGTGAGGCTCAGATTGGGATAATTAGCATATTGATAATTACAAAATGCAATAGAGAGAACAGAACTGTGGTTACTAATGGTGGGAAAGGGGGAGGAGGGTTAGCAAGAAATAGGTTAATGGACACAACTAATGTATTCTATTATTGAATGTTGAAATTTATCATAGTTTTGTATATAATGAAATAATCATATAATCTCTTGTTTAATGTGTCAAGGTAGTGAAGCACCCTCCTAATTCTCCTAATATTTTTAAGTATTCTTACCTCCCAGTTACTCATGAGTGTGCGTGTCATGGCTACAGTTTCGGTATCAAGTTCCAATTAAATTCATAAAATGAACATTTCCCCTTTTTCTGTTCCTTGTAAAAATTTATACAAGATTGGAAGGATCTGTGCTTTTTTTTTTTTCTTTTAACATTAGATTTATTTTTTCTAATTTATTTATTTATTTATATTATTACTTTTTTTACATTCTAAGATGTTGCTGAGCAGTTGAGGTGGAGGGGGAGAGGGTAAGGGGGAGTGAAACAGGGTGGGATGAGGAGGAAGGAGGGAGCTGTGGTCATGGCCTGTGGTATCCCCCCCATTTTGGTAGGAGAAACCAGGGCCTCCCTGAAGCGGCTGGGTGGTCCTCACTAGGCTGGTCATGGATGTGGGGGGACGTGGCTGATGCCCCAGGCCCCTTCAGAGCCAGGAAGGATCTGTACTTTAAATGACTGGTGAAATTTCACATAAAAACATTTTATTCTAGTGTATGTATTTTTAAGCACTGAGTGACATGCTTTATGCTTGAAAGAACTATAGATGTTTACTTATTAAAGGTTGGCTTACCAGCGCCTCAGGGCCGTCCCATGGTCCTGGGGCATGGAGAAGGGGACTGGACCACCCTCCCACAACCAGGCACAACATGCTAGCACCTCGGAGCCCACCCAGGGACCCAAGGAATGCAGTCGGGGACCGGACCACCTCTAGCCTCTCACAACCAGGCACACTGAGCCAGTGCCTTGGGGCCCACCCAGGGACCCGGGGTATGGAGTCGGGGACTGGACTTCTCTCCCACAACCAGGCACAGCATGCCAGCAATTTGGAGCCCACCCAGGGAGCCAGGGCAAGGAGAAGGAGAATGGTCCTCTCTCCCGCAACTAGGCACACCGTGCCAGTGCTTCAGGGCCCACCTGGGGACCTGAGGCATGGAGAAGGGGGACTGGACCTCCCTCCCACAACCAGGCACACCAAGCCAGCACCTCAGGGCCTGCCCATGGTCCCAGGCATGGAGAAGGGGACTGGATCACCCTCCCACAACCAGGCACACCACACCAGCACCTTGGGGCCTGCCCGGGGACCCAGGGCATGGAGTCAGCCACTGGACTTTCCACAACCAGGCACACTGAGCCAGCACTTCAGGGCCCACCCTGGGACCTGAGGCATGGAGAAGGGGACCAGACCACCCTCCCACAACCAGGCACACTATGCCAGCACCTTGGGGCCTGCCCAGGGACCTGAGGCAAGGAGAAGGGGAGTGAACCTCTTTCCCACAACCAGGCACACTGAGCCAGTGCTTCAGGGCCCATCTGGGGACCTGAGGCATGGAGAAGAGGACTGGACTCTCTCCCACAATGAGACACACTGCACCAGCACCTTGGGCCCCATCCAGGGACCCAGGGCATGGAGAAGGGGACCAGACCACCCTCCCACAACTGGGCACACTGAGCCAGTGCCTTGGGGCCCACCCAGGGACCTGGAGTATGGAGTTGGGGCAGATCACCCTCCCACAACCAGGCACACTGAGCCAGTGTCTTGGGGCCCACCCAGGGACCTGGGGTATGGAGAAGGAGAGTGAACCTCTCTCCCACAACCGGGCAAACCATGCCAGCACCTTGGGTCCCACCCAGTGACCCAAGGCATGGAGCCAGGAACCAGACCCTCCTCCCAAAACAAGGCACACCACGCCAGTACCTCGGGGCCCTCCCAGGGACCCAAGGCAAGGAAAAGGGTACTGGACCTCTCTCCCACAACCAGGGACACAGTGCCAGCACCTCAGGGCCCACCGGGCCCAGAGGCATGCAGAAGGGGACTGGACCCTCCTCCCACACCAGGCACAAAACGCCAGCACCTTGGGGCCCGCCCAGGGACCCAGAACATCGAGAAGGAGTCTGGACCCCTCTCCCACAACCAGGCACATGGCACCAGTGCCTTGGGGCCTGCCCAGGGACCAGAGGTATGGAGAAGGGGAACAAACACACTCCACAACCAGGCAGAACACCAGTGCCAAGGAGCATGCCAAAAACAGTACATCCACATGGGTGGCCCACCACAGCCACCATAATAACCATGGCTGCTGCAAAAGCGGCTAGTCACCACAGCCACCACACAGATGGTCCGCCAACCACTGGAGTGCATTCACACAAGAAGAGTCACCAGCAGAGACAAAGAAAAGAAGAGGATGTCTCTTTCCACAAA
>NW_007734144.1:21849-46816 GCF_000696425.1 Galeopterus variegatus | reverse complement strand
AAGGGGCATAAAGAACAATTACAATTTGTAGCAATATATATGCTAGTAATATTGATTTAATCAACATATCTCAATGTTCAACCCCCAAAATATGTATAATTGATTTTCATTCAATAAATAAAATAAATTAAAAATAAAATAAAAAAAGGTTGGCTTACAATATCTTCTTGAACCAGTCACAATTGTTTATAATTTTCTAGGAATAGATCCATTTCATTTATGTTGTAAACATTAACATGTTCATAACATTCCCTTGTTTTCTATCCTACTCTATACTTATGTCCCAGTTTTCTTTTACAGTGTTTGCTGCATCTTTTCTTATTGTCTGGGTCATTCTTGCCAAAGATGTATAAATTTTGTGAACCCTCTCAAGAAATCAAATTTTGGACACATTAATGCTTGCTACTGTAGTTTTTTTGTATTTCAATACTATTTGTCCTTATATTCATTATTTTCTTCTACCTTTTTGGATTGGTTATGGTGTCATTTTTCTCACTTTTTAGATTTCATGGTTGGTTAATTTACTTTTAAGCCTTTTTTCTAAAGAAAAACAATGCTATAACTTATAGATATTTCATTAGATAAAATATTAATATATGAATACATTAGTTGCATTGCATTAGCTATATATACATAGAATAATATATATCTATATATATAAGTGTGTGTGCATGTGGGAGTATATATTTAATTACATATATTTACGATTGGTGAGACATTGGGTCATTATCAAAAAAATTGTGAAAAATTATCTGTTGTGACATGTCCTCTCCCATCTTTTCCATGGTAATTCTATGTCAAGTAGGAAAGTCCTAGTAAATAACTATTTATTCTAACTAAACATTCACAGTGCCCACTTAAATCTCAAAATTCCTCATTTTGGAGAGAAAATTAGTCACCATACCTGCTCACAAATTGACTCAAAATCATTAAGGAGGAAGAATTTAGTAGATGTCTTGGTCCTACAAGTAGAGTTTTAGATCCTCCTAACAAATAGAAAAAAATAATAGGAAAAGTATAGAGACAAGAAATAACAAGAATGAAAGAGGTCTGATTGTTTTGCAGTGGTAGAAACCAAGACTGCTCATGACTACGAGACCTGAGTAATGGAAGAGGAAAGTGAGACATGTACTGATATACTATGTATATTCCTGGCGTGACTGTCACTTAAGTGGAAATCCAACTTATTCTAACAGAAACAATTGTGCAAACAGAAATCAGAGTCATATGGGTGCATATACACAAGGGCACATTCCGGTTTCCTTCTTGACCTTGGTTGATTTTTCTGCCTTTTCTAATCCTATGAATCAAAATGGAGAGCACAGGTATTGAGATTATGCTCTTCTGTTAATAATCCTCCACAGGGCCCGTTTGATGTCCCTGTTCCTCAGGCTATAGATGAAGGGGTTCAGCATGGGGGTGACCATGGTGTACATCACTGAGGCCACCACACTCTTTGTGGGAGAATGAACAACGGAACTGAGGTATACGCCAAGGCACACCAGGACCAACAAGCCACAGAGGTGGGGACTCATGATGACTGGGTATTGTAGTGGGTAACAAATGGCCACCAACCTGTCATAGGCCATCACAGCAAGAATTAGATTGTCCAAACATCCAAAAAGATAAAAAAAGGACACTTGAGTGAGGCAGCCTGCATAGCTGATGGATTTGCTGTGTGTCTGTATGTTCATCAGAATCTTGGGGATTGTAGTGGTGCTGAAACCCATGTCAGCCAAGGAGAGGTTGGAGAGGAAGAAATACATGGGTGTGTGGAGGTGGGAGTCAGAGCTGATGGCCAGGATGATGAGTAAATTCCCAAGCACTGTGACCAGGTACATATGCAGGAACAGACCAAAGAGGATGCGCTGCAGTTCGGGATCATCTGAAATTCCCAGGAGAAGGAATTCTGAGACAGTTGTTAGATTCTGTGATTCCATGCTGCTGGGACACCTTATGACAAACAAGAGAGTGTTGGAATACACAAAAGTATAGAGACACCTAACTAAGCAATTTACAAAAAAAGTATTCACACTTGAGGACCATTCACCTGAGTAATTTTAGCAATATTTCTAAGTTGCAAACTCTTCCTAAAACTTTTTAAAAATGTGTTCACTCATTTTTAACTGACATATAATAATTCTACATAAATATGGGGTCATAGAATGTAGAGTAGTGGGTACCTTTGGGAAAGGGAGGGAGAGAGTAGGATGGGGAGAGGTCAGTCAACAGGTACAAAATCACAGTTAGGTAGGAAGAATAAGTCCTACTGTTCCGTTACACAGTACGGTGAATACAGTTAACAATAATATACCGTACATTTCAAAATAGCAAGAATGGAGGCTTTCAAATGTTCTCACCACAATGAAAAGATAGATGGCTGAGAATTATTTCTTTATTAATGTCTGTGCTACATAAACCCAGTTTGGAGAGACTGAACCCAGAAAGTCAGAGGAGGAAGGACAATCTGAGGTAAGAAGCCTCACCACAATGAAAAGATAGATGGCTGAGAATTATTTCTTTATTAATGTCTGTGCTACATACACCCAGTTTGGAGAGACTGAACCCAGAAAGTCAGAGGAGGAAGGACAATCTGAGGTAAGAAGTTCATTAACACAGTAAAGTATCAAGCCCCTACTTTTGAAATACAAAATATGCTTCTCTCTTCAAGAAAAAAATGTATTGTTATTATAGGACATTGAGATGCAGTGTAGAGCTAGGCCTAGGGTCTGGAGCTCACAGACCCCTTGAACCCATTCACAAACCCTTCACATGCATATCTATGTGCTAGGTAACTGGCAAAAAGGTCCTTGGTGCCTTGGTTGAAGGAATAGTCTTTATTCAGCACACACAACACTATGATTCAGGCAGTCTGCAGAGAAACTCAGAAAATCAACTGCTACTGGCAAAGTCCAAAGAAAAACTCAGCAGCTGCCAGCAGAGTAAACATGTTCCATTTTTAGATGCGAGCTGGCTGCTGTCCAGCATGCTTCACAACCTGAAGAACACACAATAGCAATGAAACTAAAAAGATACATTGGTGCATATGCACACTAACTCCACCCACACAACTTGTTTACAAAGAATTAAGAATGTGCTGCTCGACCCCAACCAGATCTGAGCCAAGGGAGCCTGACTAAATTATCCTATTTTCCCCACATGCAGTCAGTAGCACTTTATCTTACATAAATTCAGTATAAGAAATCCCCTTGATTTGAGTGATGGAGGAAGGGAGGGATGAATTGGTGGAGCACAGAGGATTTGGGGGGTAGCTATACTATTCCGTATGATGCAGTAATAGTGAATACATGACATTATGCATTTGTCAAAACCCATAGAACTGTACAAGACAAAGAGGAAATCCTAGTGTAAAATTAATAATATATCAAAATTGATTTGTAATTATAACAAATGGACCTCACTAATGTAACACACCAATAATAGGAGAAACTGTATATGTGGGTTGATGAAGGGTACGGGAATTATCTGTACTTTCTGTTCTATGTAAAACTTAAATTGCTATAAAAAGAAAGAAAAAAAGAAAGAAACAGGTTTAAAAAAGAAAGAAATTCCCTTGATTTGGAATGTATTCCTAGAAGAACTAAAACCACATGAACTAGATTCTAAACCAAAATCAGATGTTCACATAGCACTTTTTATGCCAGTTGTCTTCATGAGTTTTTACCATTATTCAATTTTATGCCACCTCCCTTCCATGGAGATAAGTGCTCACTCAAACGTGTGGGCTGTCTGGTAAAAGTCTTTTCATACATAATTCAAATATCTAAATATTTGTTCTTGGTGGACCAGTGTTTCCGAAGTGGATGTATATAGACTTCACATTGTGATGAATTTGTTTTTCTTAAATGTGCTAAATCACAATGGCAACAGTGATTCTGAAGATGGTATTAATTTATAATGCACCAATGATTAAACAATAGTTAGTGATTAATGAATACTGTGTACCTATTTTTTATTTTTTGCAGGGTTATTTTCTGTTAATTCTACATAATCTCAGGGAAATATCAGAAGCTGGGTTTGATTTTTGTTTGTGGTGGTTTGGTAAAATTTCTCAAAAATATTTCTAATCCTAAACATTTGTGAAGTGTTCTCTCTTCCAATCCAAACTTCCCATGTACGATTGAGAAATGTAGGACCAATGCAAGGTCCAAAACCTTAACTTGGCCTTTTTATCCCAGCTTAAGAGCTTTGCAAGTCAATTCGTTCTTAAAAAGGGATTGCATTTCTCCTTAATTTACCTACTAAGTGAAGGTATATCAGGTCTTCAATTCTCAGAGCAGGTCAGAACATGATATAATCTCGGAAAAGCTCAAAAGGAAAAAGGACAGAAAATAGTATTACAAACACCCAGGTAGATTGGTGTGCTTTTGTTGTTGTTTGTTTGTTGCTTTTTGTTTTTGTTTGTTTGTTTGTTTTGGTGACTGGCCAGTATGGGAATCCAAATTCTTGACCTTGGTGTTATATGCTCATCTTTAAAATGGATATATTAAATGGACCTATTGCATAAGATTGCTTTTTGAAATTAAATTAAGTAATAATTTAAAAGGGCTTAGACAATGGTTCTCAATGCTGATTGATCATTATAACTACCTGTCAATGTAACAAAATTTACTGATGCTTTGACCACAACCTAGAAAGGTTTAAACCAGAATCACCACATGTAAGTCCTTTGGTAATACTAACATACCAGCTAGAGTAGAAAACAATTGACAGGTACTCTGTAAATGTTCCATTAATGTTACCTATTATTATTACTACCATTATTTCCCACTCTCATATTGGAATATCAATATTTAGTAATACTTGCTTCAGAACTCATATTTTTTACCAATAAAAAAAGGCTTTTTGCTATCCCTTCCTGGTCCCATTCCTCTCCACTCCAGGTGCCCAGAAGCAAATACTGTTGTGAATTCACTGGATGTAGTTTCCTTTCAATGTTTCCATACTATTAAAATTGATTTGTTTATCTATAAACAGTTTTCTTGATAACTTATCTAAATGTTATCACACTACACATATTGTTTTCTTAGAAGTTCTCGTTTACCACAAAACTGTGTTTTAAGTCTCTCTGTGACATCCATACATCCATTTCAAACACTTTAAATGATGCATAATATCTGGGGATAAGCTTCAAATTATTTTTCAATTTTTTATTACAAAAATGCTCAGAAAATTTTTCTTCCTCTCTCCATGTCACACAATTAAAATTTTCCATAAGGTATATTCATAAAAGATGGTGGTTTGCATTGTAAAAATCAATACGTTACATTTTAATATTAATTGCCTACATTTGTTTTCCCAATAGAAAGTTGGGCATAATTTTAAAATGCTCCTATTTTTAAGACACAGAATCAGAAAGATCCCTGAACTCTGCCTACCATGGTCTTTCCATAGTAGATGAGCATGAAAATTTCCATTTTGTATGGGGAATATTATTTTCATATCTCAGATTTTCACAATGGGCTCAAAAATGCATCACTATTAATAAAAAACCCTATGATCCACAATACTCATGTGATAAGGTCCCTGTAAACCACCTGACTCATTCCCCTAATTCACATGTAAACTCACCAAATCCCATGAGAAGAAATGCATGTTTCCTTCAATTAATATAATTTTTTTCTAAGTCCATCCATGTTGCTGTGAATGGTAATATTTCATTCATTTTTATAACAGAGTAAAATTCCATTGTACAGAAAGAGAAATCCCACATGTTCTCACTTATTTGTGGGAGTTATAAATAAATAAATAAATAAATATACAAACAAATGAGGGGGTGGGGAAGGATACACAACAATCACAATTCCCTGAACTTGTTAAGACAGATATAATGTTGATGGGTGCGAAGGGGGAGGGGGGAGGAAGGAATCCGTAAAGGGACATGAAAATCAACTACGTTGTATATTGATAAATTAAAGTTGAACTTGTTCATGGAATGAATGAAAATCCTAAAATGTGTCTCGATCCACACAATAAGATTTACTTCCTTTCCTCTCTCCCCCTTTCTATTTTCTCTTCATTTTTATGTAAAACTCTATAATTTATTTTATAATTGGTTATTGTAGATTCTATTAAATGGGAAATGATAAGTCCCATAGAAAATCCATGACATAGGCTGGCCAGTTAGCTCTGTTGGTTAGAGCAAAGCCTTGCAATGCTAAGGTCACAGGTTCGGATCCTTACACTGGCCACCCACAAAAAAAATAAAATCCGTGATACACATACACAAAAGCAGTGTTTTGTCTTTAGTCTAGAGATGGAAATGGAAATAATGATAACAGAAACAGGAGTCCACCCAGTGTGTGAAAGCCCTGTTGCCCGTGCTCTGTTTTTGTGAATGAAGGAAGGGTCAATTCAATATTCAAAAGAGATTGTTGTATCTGTAGCCTGCTCTGTGCCAAGCAAGGTACATCCTCTGGTGAATCAAAAATGTGTGAGACTCAGCTGTGTTATAACCAAGAATGGAACTCAAGGCACTTAATGTTTTCCCTAGAGATCAAGAGGGGATAAACTACAAAAATGAAGGAGGAAGTGAACAGATGAAGCAAACTCTAGGAGCAGAGGCAAGAGAGAGATTGGCTCTGAATTACCATGTACCAACTTTTTCTGTGATTCCCACCTGTGACCACAGCTGTTCTCCCTGTAGCTGATCCTGCACTGGGTCTAGGTGCCCAGTGAATAGAGTCTCACCATCTGAATTCAGACCTGACTTCAGGTCCCCTTTCTACCCTAGGATCTAGTAAAAATCACATTAAACTCTGTGCTCTTATCCTCAAATGTAAAATGATCACAATCTGCGTTGCTTTTTTTTTTTGGAGGTGTCATGGTAGTCATGCAGATGAAAGGTAATAAGCAACATAAAAACCTAAGTCTCATTTGTCATCACAGGAAGTTAGTAATAGGGTCTAAGATTGGTAAATCCAGAAATATCAATATAAAATGTTTTGAATAAATGTAGAAATACACGCCAAAAAAATAGTTAAAAGAACAGAAAGATATTGCTTTTGGAGTGTGAAGGGTAAAAAAAGGGGTCCAGGGAAAGAGACCACTGTGTGTCATCATAAGATTATACGTGGTGCTGAATTTTAGGTTAAGTATGGGTTTGTGTCACCTTGATAAAAATTAAAATTAATTTTTTAAGTGTTAAAAAAAATCTTATCTCATAGACTGGCACTCGGAAACCCTAGGTGTTGGTTCCTCATATTGAGGCTACTTTTGTTATTTACATTATTAGGGGATGGTTTAGAGAAACCTATTTCCTAGTCTTGTGGGACAGATGGCTACAGAAGCAAGAATCAGTGTGGGAAGAAAGCAAAATTGTGCAAATTCCTCCGGTCTCTTTTGCATGCAGTGTCTCCCCAGCACTTACTGGACTGCACTGTCTCTCTGCCAGGACACAACCATGGAGCGTGGATCCACAGCCCCTTCCCTGCTTGGTGTGTGATGATGGCTCAGGCAACGTCCTCAGGAATGGCAAGAAGACAGAGTCAGACATGAGCCTCCTGACGCAGATGATGAATCTAGGAGGAGGAGACACAGGTACGGAGCCAAACACAGGCCAAATTTGAACTGGAAAACTGAAGGACTGGAAGACATGGGTGGATATTTATAATTGTATGAGTTTGGGAGCTCAATGCACACAGCTCATAATTAATCAAATTGGTCCATGTGATTCCAATCTCCAAAGACTTGTTAATACTAATAGAGAAGGAAAAGAAATGTACTGAAAAGGGTCTGGGGTGTTCCTCTCGTCAGGAAAAGCCTTCCCTGTGCTCACTTTTTTAGTTGTTGTTGTTAACATTTACTTGTACGTATTTGCGCGATACCATGTGTTGTTTTGATACATGCACATATTGCACAATGATTCACTTCAATAGACAGCATAGTACCTGTTAGTCCACGATTTCTCGCCCCCTCCCACCACTTCTCCCCTCTGGTGACCATTATCCTAATCTCTGTTTCATGAGAACAACTTTTTGTTTTTACTTCTCATTTCTGACGTCCACATTTCAGGTATGTTATAAAATTCAGATACATGTTTTTTTAATTAAACAAAGCAATGTGGGAATTTTATATCTGCCAGTCCACTGAATTATTATTTAATTTGTGGACAATTAGGTCTTATAAATGAAGACTCTGAGACAATATCTATTTTCTCAGTTAAGGCTCATGTCTCTAAAAAGAACTTCCATTTTTCTCTCTATAGCACTGTTGGGGGTTTTGGACTTTAATGTGTTGTAGATGTATGTTTTCTGCTGTTTTGAATGATAGTCTAATTCTGTCATATTGATATATATTTGTTTTCTTTTTTATTATTATTTATTTTTGTTAATTATTTTTTTAAATTTTATTTTATTTTGTCAATATACAATGTGGTTGATTATTGTGGCCCATTACCAAAACTTCCCTCCCAATAATCTCAAAGCTTTTTGCTTATTGTATCAATTTCAAGGAATTGTCATTGTCGTGTCTTCTTCCCTCACCACCCCCCGTTTATTTGTGCATTTATATATTTATTTTAGCTCCCACAAATAAGTGAGAACATGTGATATTTCTCTTTCTGTGCCTGACTTGTTTCACTTAACATGATTCTCTCTAGGTCCATCCATGTCATTGCAAATGGCAGTATTTCATTCTTTTTTACAGCTGAGTAGTATTCCATTGTGTAGATATACCACAGTTGCCATGTCCACTCATCTGATGATGGACATTTGGACTGGTTCCAACTCTTGGCTATCGTAAAGAGTGCTGCGATGAACATTGGGGAACAGGTATACCTTCGACTTGATGATTTCCATTCCTCTGGGTATATTCCCAGCAGTGGGATAGCTGGGTCATATGGTAGATTGATCTGCAATTGTTTGAGAAACCTCCATACCATTTTCCATAGAATCTGCCCATTTTGCAGTCCCACCAACAATGTATGAGAGTACCTTTTTCTCCACAACCTCGCCAGTATTTATCATTCACAGTCTTTTGGATATTAGCCATCCTAACTGGGGTGAGATGGTGTCTCAGGGTAGTTTTGATTTGCATTTCCCAAATGCTGAGTGATGTTGAGCATTTTTGCATGTGTCTATTGGCCATTCATGTATCTTCCTTTGAGAAATGCCTATTTAGTTCTTTTGCCCATTTTTTAATTGTAGTTTTAATTTGAAATTCCTTACTGATTAATGATGGTGAGTATTTTCTCATGTGCCTGTTGGCCATTTGTATGTCTTCTTTTGAGAAATGTCTGTTAAATTCCTTTGCTTATTTTTAAATTTTGTTATTTTTTTCTTTGCTGTTGAGTTGTTTGAGTTCCTACATATTCTGAACATTAGTCCCTTGTCAGATGCATAGTAGGCAAAAACTTTCTCCCATGCTGTAGGTTCTTTCTTCACTTTGTTGATTGTGTGCTTTGCTGTTCAAAATCTTTTTGGCTTGATGAAGTCCTATTTATCTATTTTTTGCTTTTGTTGTCTGTCTTTATACTCTTGTTCAAAAAAGCAATGCCCAGTCCAGTTTCGTATAGCATTTCCCCTATGTTTTCTTCTGATAGTTTCACAGTTTTGGGTCTTAAGTTTAGGTCTTTAGGACCACTGGCCACACAAACCCTAAGTCATCCATGCCAGAAAAGGTAGGTGCTGTGGGAACCCCAGCCCAGGCTAGTCCCTGTTGCCCAGAATTGGTAGTCCCATCAGGATCCACACCAGACCTCTGGGTGGAAAAACTGGACCATGATACCCCCTGCAACAGTGACTAAACACCAAAGGAAAGGTACAAGAAATATGAAAACTCAAGAAATTACCTCACCACCAAAGGAAAATAATAAATCTTAAGCTCTAGATCGTATAGAACAGAAAGTCCTCAAAATGACTGACAAGGAATTTCTAACAACAATTCGAAGGAAACTAAATGGGATACAAGAAAACACAGTTGGACAACACCATGAATTGAGAAAAAAATATACAGGTTCTGAAATAAAAAATGCACAAAGAAATCAATGCCCTGAAAAAGAATGTAGCAGTGATTATGGAGCTGAAGGATTCATACAACGAAATAAAGATCACAACAGAGAACCTAACCAGGAGGCCAGAACAAACAGAAGAGAGAATTTATGACCTTGAAAACAGGCTCTTTGAATTAACACAGGCAAACCAGAAAAAAGAAAAAGAATTTTAAAAATTGAAGAAAAGCTAAAAGAGATAACACACCACTTTAAGCACTCAAATATGTGAATATTGGGTATTCCAGAAGGGGAGGAAAAGGAAATGGCATTGAAAACATATTCTTTGAAATAATACCAGAAAACTTCCAAGGTATAGGGAAAGTCACAGATCTTCAGATTCAGGAGGCCCAAAGATCCCCAAACATACTCAAACCAAAAAGGTCCTCTCCAAGACATGTCATAGTCAAACTGGCAAAACCCAAGACAAAGACAGAATCTTAAAATCTGCAAGAGAGAAGTGGAAAGTCACCTATAAAGGAGCACTGATCAGACTAACATCACACTTTTAATCAGAAACCCTAAAGGCCAGAAAAAGGTGGGATGATATATTCAAAATACTAAAGCACAGAAATGGCCACCAAGAAAACTTTACCCAGAAAGGCTATCCTTCTGAAATGAAGGACAAATAGTATATTTCTCAGACAAACAAAACCTGTGGGAGTTCCTACCAAACAACCAAACTTACAAGAAATTCTCAAGGAAGTACTAGGTCCGATACCTGAAAAACAACCATCACTGTCATGAATAATCAAGAAAGAACAAAACCTAACAGTAAAACAAAAATGGTAACAATAAAGAGAAAAAAATAGTTTATCTACCTACCCAAGAAAGAAACAAACACAGAAGACAAATGGAAAATCAAAAAGAAAGGAACAAAAGTTACTTAAGACATCTAAACAAAAATTGATAAAATGCTAGGAGTAAATCAACACCTTTCAATAATAACTCTAAACGTAAAGGGAGGGATTAAATTCCCCAATCAAAAGACACAGAGTGACTGACTGGATTATAAACATGGACACAACAATATGCCACCTTCAAGACACACATAGACTATGAGCGAAAGGATGGAAAAGGATATACCATGCAAATAGTAATGAAAAATGAGCTGGATTAGCTATTCTTATATCAGATAAAATAGGCTTTAAACTAAATGCTATAAAAAGAGATAAAGAAGGCCACTATATAATGATAAAAGGATCCATCCATCAAGAAGACATAACAATCATAAACATATATGCACCCAAAGTTGGAGAAGCCAGATTTATAAAGCAAACACTATTAGATCTAAAGAATGAGATAGAAAATAACACCATAATAGTGGGTGACCTGAACACCCAACACTCAAAATTGGACACATCATCTAGGCAAAAAATCAATAGAGAATCACAAGACCTAACAACACTTTAGAACAATTAGACTTAGCAGATATCTATAGAACATTCCATCCAACATCCTCAGAATATTCATTCTTCTCATGAGCGCATGGAACATTCTCCAGGATAGACTACATGTTAGGTCACAAATCAAGTCAACAAATTCAAAAATATTGGAATTATTCCACGCATTTTTTCAGATCACAATGGATTAAATTTAGAAATCAATAACAAATGAAACTCTGGAAACTATACAAACACATGGAAATAAAATAACATTCTACTTAATTACATATGGACCCAAGCAGAAATTAAACAGGAAATCAAAAAATTTCTTGAAACTAATGAAAATAATGACACATCATACCAAACCCTGTGGGGTACTGCAAAAGCAGTACTAAGGGGCAAATTTATCACATTAAATGCTTACTTCAGAGGAATTGAAAGGTGGCAAGTAAACAACCTAACATTTCATTTTAAAGACTTAGAAAAGCAACAATCCTAACACAAAGTTAGTAGACAAAAAGAAATAATTAAGATAACAGCAGAACTAAATGAAATAGAAACCAAAAAAATGGTACAAAAGATCAATGAAACAAAACATTGGCTTTTAGAAAAGATAAATAAAATTGAGAAACCATTAGCAACTCTAACTAAGAAGAGAGAAGACCCAAATAACAAAAATTAGAAATGAAAAAAGTGATATTACAACTGATTTGAAGCTGTTATCAGAAGTCTCCCAACAATGAAAAGCCTGGGAACAAATGGATTCACTGCAGAGTTCTACCAAACCTTCAGAGAGGAATAGATACCAATGCTCTAAAAAATACTGCAAAAGATTGAAACAGAGGCCACTCTCTCAAACTCATTATATGAGGCAAACAACACCCAGATACCAAAACCAGAAAAAGATACATTAAAAGAAAACTACAGACCAATATCGTTGATGAATATAGACCCAAAAATAATCAATAAAATACTAGCTAACAGAATACAGCAACACACACAAAATTATACACCATGGTAAAGTGGGATTCATCCCAGTGATGTAAGCTTGGTTCAACATATGCAAATCAGTGTGTGTGGTAAAGCACATCAATAAAAGCAAAGACAAAATCCATATGATCATCTCTATAGACACTGAAAAAGCATCTGACAAAATTCAACATTCCTTCATAATAAAGACTCTCTACAACTTAGGTATGTATGGAAAATATCTCAGCTCAATTAAAGCCACAAATAATAAGCCTACTGCCAATATCATCCTGAATGGGGAAAAGCTGTAAGTGTTTCCCTTAAGAATAGAAACTAGACAAGGATGCCCACTCTCACCACTCCTCTGCAACATAGTGTTAGAAGTATTAGCCAGAGCAATCAGAGAAGAGAAGGAAATAAAGGGCATCCAGATTGGAAAAGATGAACTCAAACTGTCCCTGTTTGCAGATGATATGTTCCTATATATTGAACAGGTGAAAGCCTCTACCAATAAACTCTTAGAGTTGATAAATGACTTCAGCAAACTTTCAGGATACAAAATCAACACACAAAAATCAATAGCATTTCTATACTCCAACACTGAACATGCAGAAAAAGAAATCAAGAAATCTAGCCCATTTACAATAGCCACCAAAAAAATAAAATATTTAGGAATAAAGTTAACCAAGGATGTGAATAAACTCTGTGAAGAGAACTGCAAACCACTGTTGAGAGAAACTAAAGAGAATACAAGAAGATGGAAAGGTATCCCATGCTCTTGGAACAGAAGAATTAACCTTGTGAAAATGTCCATACTACACAAAGTGATCTACAGATTCAATGCAATCTCCATCAAAATTCCAATGACATTTTTATCAGAAATGGGAAAAATTATCCAGACAGTTGTATGGAATAACAAAAGACTATGTATACCCAAAGCAATCCTGAGCAAAAAATAAAGCTGGAGGCATAACACTACCTGATTTTTACTATACTACAAAGCTATAATCACCAAAACAGCATGATACTGGCATTAAAAGAGACACACGGATCAGTGGAATGGAATGGAGAACCCTGAAATCAACTCATACACCTACAGACATCCGATTTTTGACAAAGGCACAAAGTCTACTCACTGGGGAAGAGACTTCCTCTTCAACAAATGGTGCTGGGAAAACTGGATATTCATATGGAGGAGAATGAAACTAGACCTGTATCTCTCACTATATCCCAAAATCAACACAAAATGGATTAAAGAATTAAATATACATCCTGAAACATTAAAACTCCTTAAAGAAAATATAGGGGAAAAACTCCAGGAAGTAGGAGTAGTTACAGACTTCATGAATATGACCCCAAAAGCACAGGCAACTAAAAGAAAAATAAACAAATGGGATTATATCAGACTAAAAATCCTTCTTCACAGCAAAAGAAACAATCAACAGAGTGAAAAGACAACCAACAGAGTGGGAGAAAATATTTGCAAAATATACATCTGAAAAAGTATTAATATCCACAATATAAAAGGAACTCAAATAACTTTACAGCAAATAAACAAATAACCCAATTAAAAAATGGACAAAGGAACTGGAGAGGCATTTCTCAAAGGAGGATGTACAAATGGCCAAAAGACAGATGAAAAAAGGCTCAACATCACCCAGCATTCGGGAAATGCAGATCAAAACCACTTTGAGACAAAATCTCATTCTAGTTAGGATGGCTAATATCCAAAAGACTGAGAATGATAAATGCTGGTGAGGTTGCAGAGAGAAAGGAACTCTCATACACGGTTGGAGGGTCTGTAAAATGGCACATCCTTTATGGAAAATGGTATGGAGTTTCCTCAAACAATTACACATAGATCTACCATATGACCCAGCGATTCCACTATTGGAAATATACCCAGAGGAATGGAAATCATCATGCCGAAGGGATACCTATACTCCCATATGTATTGCAGCACTAATTACATTAGCCAAGGGTTGGAACCAGCACAAATGTTCATCAGACCATATGACCCAGCGATTCCACTATTGGAAATATACCCAGAGGAATGGAAATCATCATGCCAAAGGGATACCTATACTCCCATATGTATTGCAGCACTAATTACATTAGCCAAGGGTTGGAACCAGCACAAATGTTCATCAGCAAATGAATGGATAAGGAAACTGGTATATGCACACAATGGAGTACTACTGTGCTATAAAAAAGAATGAAATACTAGCATTCATGACAACATGGATGGACTTAGAGAAAATTGTATTAAGTGAAACAAGTCAGGCACAGAAAGAGAAATACCACATGTTCTCAATTATTTGTGGGAGCCAAAAATAAATAAATATACAAACATATAAAGGGTAGGGGGTGAAGAATACACAACAATCACAACTACTTGAACTTGTTAAGACAAATGAGCAGATATGATGTAGCAGGTGGGGGGGTGAGTGAAGAGAGGGAGGGGTGAAAGGCGAATGGGTAAAGGGACATGAAAATCACCTACAATGTATATTGAGAAGTTTAAATAATAAATAAGTAAATAAATAAATAAATGGAGTATCAGGGAAACAGCACATCACCAGAGAGACAAATTAAATTGCCAGTGAGCAAGCCTAAATTGATGGAGATTTATGAACTGTTTGACAATGAATTCAAAATAACTGTTTTAAGGAAACTTCAAGAAAACACAGAGAAACAATTCAACAAAATGAGAAAATCAATAACTGAACAGAGTAAGAAGTTTAACACAGATTGAATTCCAAAGGAAAGGAAATCAGTGTATCTAGAATGAACTCCCATGTTTATTGCAGCACTATTCACACTGGCCAAGACATGGAAAGAACGTAAGTGTTCGTCAACTGATGGATGGATGAAGAAAATGTGGTATATGTGCACAATGGAATACTATTCAGCCTTTAAAAGGTAAAAAAAAAAAAAAAAAATCTCCTCATTTGAAACAACATGTATGAACTTGGAGGACACCATGTTAAATGAAATAAGCCAGGCAAAGAAAGACAACTATTGCATGATCTCACTCATATGTGGATTCTGAAACAGTTAATCTTACATAAATAGAGAATATAGTAGTGGTTGTCAGAGGCTGGGGCAGTTGGGGGGAGCAGAATTGGGGAGATGTTGGCCAAAGGATACAAAATTACAGTTAAATAAAAGGAATAAGTTAAAGAGCTCTATGGTACATTACATTGACTATACTTAATGACAATATATTGTATTCTTGAAAAATGCTGAGAGAATGATGTTAAGTGTTCTCACCACAAAAATAATAACTATGTGAGGTAATACGCATGTTAACCAGCTGCATTTAACCACTCTACAACATATATATACTTCAACACATCACGTTGAACACATTTAATACATACAATTTAATTTGTCAATTAGAAAATAAGCATAAACCTGAAAAAAAAATAGAGACTATTTTTTCTAAAAAACTATTTGCCCCATAACATTGTGAGGACCAATTGATCCACAAAATATCCAAATATTTTTCAAAAGAGGCACATTACAGAAAGATTATTCCTGAGTATGTTTCCTTGTAGAGATTAGACTTTCCTTAGGGAAAACCTTGAGACTTTTGAATCAAACTAAATAAAGAAGAGTTTCTCCTTGGAGGGAATAAATTCATCTCCTCCTACTGCTGCCTACACAGATGCAAAATTGACAGAAAGTTTTTTATTCTACTATGGTCTTTGTACCCCAAAGGAGCTAAACTGATTGGAAAATGCAAAGAAAATAGAACAATTTATTTAATGAAGTGCTCTGAGAATTCAACCCCTGAGATGCTGGAAACTTTAAACATGCCCCTTAACTGTAATGCACTAATCCCAACCTGTGTGAAAATTAGGCTTTTCTGATTTTCTTAGTGATGTCAGAGACACAGGTATTTGAATTTATCAGGGGAAGAATACGACAACAACTTCAAGCTCGCACGACAGAGTCACACTCATATTCAAAGCTTATTGCAAAGGAAAAGTGCATGCAGGAGGTGTGCAGGTGACCTCACCAATGTGGACCACCCTGTGAATTCTTAGGAAAGGGTTTTATGTTGTTCTGGGTTGGAGGTGTTCCTCCATCTTAACTGAGGGGAGGAATATTCAAGGAAAAAGGGGGCTTGTGTACCTTTTTGCTTGAGTTTCTGAGAATCAAAGAAAATGGGCATTTAGGGGGTGCTTTTTGTAGGTGTAAGCTCTTTTCTGAGAATCAAAGAACAAGGGGGTTGGTGTAATTTGTGGTTTTGTTTCCTGCTCAGAAAAACACAAGGCTCCAAAGAAGGGTGAGCTGATTGGTAAGGTGGTTAAGGTGTTGCTAGCTGTGTCAGCTTGAGCAGCCTGAATATCTATGATCAGCCCCCCTGGGGCAAGTGCCTGCTCAATCCTGCCTCACTAGGAATAGATCATGGAGAACAGAAAGTTTCAATGACAATCATTATAGAGTCAGTGTGACTCAGCAAGACATGGTGGAGTAAGAAGAAAAATTGAAGAGAAAGTAGATACTGGGCTTTATGTTTAGGATCATAAGACTTGGAGAGTTCCATATTTATTTAATCTATGATGGTGAAGTCTCTGTACATTGAAAATTCTTTAGTTTCCACTGAAACCAGTCTTTTCCAGCTCTTGTTCTGATTCTTTCTCTCACTCTTTGGAATCTAGAGCCTCTCTCTGACTTGAGTTATTCTCCGGAGGGTCTTCAATCTCCTTCACTCTTCCGTATAAATCATTCCACTGAAACCAGTCTTTTCCAGCTCTTGTTCTGATTCTTTCTCTCACTCTTTGGAATCTAAAGCCTCTCTCTGACTTGAGTTATTCTCCGGAGGGTCTTCAATCTCCTTCACTCTTCCGTATAAATCATAGGCTTTTGTTGAATTTCCTGCATCTAAATATTCATTCATCAAGTACTCACTGAAGATCTATGAGACACAAGGTATTGTCTATTTTGTTCCTAATGTGATTGGATTTTTCTATTATATTCCCCACCTATTTTTTACTGGCAAGTTTGACTTCCTGTTAGCCTTTATTAGTTCCATATTGTTATAATCTTGTTTCACCTTATTGTCTATGATATTATCTATAAATAACGCAATTATTTCTAATGCTCATCACTCAGTCCAATTTTCTTTACTGGTATTACTAATCCCTCTAAACCTTCAGGAAAATATCAAATGATTGAAGTTGGAGTAGATTTCCTTGGTGTGTTCACAAATTTAACACAAATATGTTCGTGTTTTAAGTTAGCATAGCCTGTTGGCTGTAAAACTATCATTTTTTATTGGCTTAAGAAATTGTCATTGGTTTCTTTGTTTACCAAGAGTTCTGCCCTGACTTCTGAACACGATAGTGGCTGTTATATTTTCTCGAGAATATTTTCTGTATGTGATTATGGTTATGATTTCTCTTCATGGATTATGTTAACAAATATCCTTATATTAAACTGAATGTCACTTGTAGAATCAATATTACCTTTCGTTATGTATTATTCTTTTAAAAATAGATGCAAATATATTTTATGTAACTTTACCATTCAATTTTGTTTCTATAGTCAAGCATGTCATGTGCTTGAAAAGGTCTTTTTTGTGCTACTGTTGACATTATGGTCTCTGTCCTTATTATACATTTGACATTTGGGTTTACTGAGTATATACAATGTGACAGGCACCCTAGAGGTTCCTGGAAAGACAAATGATGGGCCAAAACAGAACCTCAGGCCCACAAATAAACATAAATTTCCAAATGTGAGAGGGATGTCAAGAAAAAGTACAAGTTTTCGTATGTGGGGCCCTCACACGCTCTGCTCCTCCTGACCCTCAGTCTTTGCTCCCCATCACCCTTGTCTCTCCAATCCTCTCCATGAGTATTTTGTTCTCTCAGCCTAGGATATTTATTTTTTCCTTAATTCCCTGATTAACAATGATCCATCCTTCTCCTCTCAGCTAAAACATTAATAATTTAAAGAACCTTCTCCTTTTTTTGTTTGTTTGGTTTTTTTATTGGTTATAAATATTCATGAGATACAAAGCTGATTGTCACCCTTTGTGCCCATGATGTGGGAGCCAGATTCATACTGGCAGCATACCCATTACCACAAAGTACATTTGTACTCCTTGTGCCCCACCCAATTATCCAAAACCACCCTTCCCCTCCCCTCCCACTCCACTTTGTAGCCCAAGGAATGTTCTCCCTCTGCAAGTCCAATGCACCACTGTGGTCTTTCTTTCCTTCCTTCTTTCTCTCTTAGCTCCCACATATGAGTGAGCACATGTGGTATTTATCCCTCTATGCTTTGCTTATTTCACTCAACATAAGTTTCTCCAGGTTCATCCATGTTGTTGCAAATGTGAGTATTTTATTTTTTTAATGGCAGAGTAGTATTCCATGGTGTATATATACCACAGTTTCCTTATCCAATCATCCATCAATGGACATTTAAGTTGTTTCCATGTCTTGGCTATTGTAAACAGAGCTGCAATGAACATGTGAGTGCAGCTGTCCCTTCAACGTGCAGGTGTCCGTTAGACATGATGATTTCCATTCCTCTGGGTATATACCCAGAAGTGGGATTGCTGGATAATATGGAAGATCCATCTGTAGTGGTTTGAGAAAACTCCATACCATTTTCCATAGTGGTTGTACTAATTTATAGTCCCACCAACAGTGTAGGAGTGTTCCCTTCTCTCTACACCCTCACCAGCATTTGTTATTTACCATCTTTTTGATTATTGTAGTCTAATAGAGGTGAGGTGGTATCTCAATGAAGTTTTAATTTGCATTTCCCTGATGACTAGTGATGTCAATACCTTCCAAGACTAAATTGATCGTCAATAATATGTTCAGTCTTTAATTAATTATCATTCTATAGGCATTAATAATACTGACTGTTTTTCTCTCATGGAGAACGTAAACATTTACTTT
Organism: Galeopterus variegatus; assembly: GCF_000696425.1. NCBI lineage: Eukaryota > Metazoa > Chordata > Mammalia > Dermoptera > Cynocephalidae > Galeopterus > Galeopterus variegatus. The sequence goes on along the minus strand of NW_007734144.1, from coordinate 27,527 downwards.
CAAACCTTAAATTTGCTTTTTATTTTTTCTTGGATGGTTCGATTTCTATAAGTTTGGAATATTTTCAGTCAGATACATCCATCGTATATTTGGGCAATTAGTTCTGCTGATTTTAATACAATATGTCCCCATTCAAGAGACTGTACACATTAGCACACACTCTCACACATACCTTGTATTTTACATTAATCATTGTTTGCTTTTGCTTTCTCCTCTCATGTACGTGGTCACCAGGCTTTTTCCTCTCCTTGGAAGAACCCATCTGGCAGGCTGTTTCTGGAAGAGGGACCATATGAATCTTTACTAATTAGAAGTGCTTTATGAACATCAAAAGAGCTAACACACCTGTTGTGTTTTAATGATCAGAATTCTATTCTTCCTGGCTATTCCAGTTTAAGGGGTATATTGATAAATGATAGCCATGCAAGAAAGATTATTGTGATGTTTAGAACAGAAGCTCACATGTATTAAGTGCCCACTGTATGTCACAGGAACCACACTAAAAAAAAGTGCATGCATCATCTCATTTAATTCAGTATTCAGTCTTGCAATGTAGGGATATTTACTATTCTCATTGTGGAGACGTGGTTTGTGCAACTAAGAAAGATTAAATAAATTTATTAAGGTCAAAGAGATGGTCAGTTGGTGAACCAAAATTTTATTCTAGTAAGTCTGATCCAAGAAATCATTTTCTAAACCACAGCTCTACACTGCACATTGGGAGAGTTGTATATCAAAATAATTGTCATAAAAAGTACATAATCATAACAGTAATAATAGCAGCTATCATTCATTGATATGCCTACAGTGCTCAAAGGTATTGTAAGCCTCACAAAGAAGGTAATAAGAATAATCAAATTTTTAGAAAAAAAATAGGTTCTGAAAGTTAACTGTCACATCACTAGGAAGAATCAGTTCACAAAATAAACGTTTAAATTTTGAATTAAAAATTCATGTCAATCACTATTGTAGAGCTACTAGAATAAAGTATAGAAATTAATTTCCAATTATTTTGGAAGAATCACATAAATAAAGAAATTAATTTCTGTTCTTATATTCAAATAGGAGATTTAGAACTAGTGAGTAGAAGATAAAGGGAGATTTCTGTTAAATTTAAACAAAAACCAAACAATGAAAAACACACTGAAACACTGAATAATGATACACCTTTGAAATGGAATTGGGCTACTACTTGGCTGAGTGAATCACTGTCATTAGAAGGACATACAGAGCTTAAAGGACGTTCATCCAAGAGTGACATTGTAAAATAACTAACGGAGGTGTTAGTTGGCTGCTCATTGAAGGTTGCTTTTGCCTCCTTCCCCAGAAGACACCCCAGCTACATGGAAGCAGAAAACCACACAGAAGTATCAGAATTCTTCCTCCTGGGCTTTTCAGAAGATCCTGAACTGCAGCCCTTTCTCTTTGGGCTGTTCCTGTCCATGTACCTGGTCACTGCACTCGGGAACCTGCTCATCATCCTGGCCATCAGCTCTCACTCCCACCTCCACACCCCCATGTACTTCTTCCTCTCCATCCTGTCCTTTGTTGACATCTGTTTCACCTCCACCACGGTCCCAAAGATGCTGGTGAACATCCAGGCACAGAGCAAAGACATCTCCTATGCAGGGTGCCTCACTCAGGTGTTTTTTTTCATGATGTTTGGAGGACTAGATAATTTTCTACTGACTGTGATGGCCTATGACCGCTACGTGGCCATCTGCCACCCCCTGCACTACACAGTCATCATGAACCCCCGCCTTTGCATCCTGTTGGTCCTGATGTCTTGGTTCATCATTTTCTGGGTAGCCCTGGTTCACATTCTACTGATGATGCGGTTGACCTTCTCTACAGGCACTGAGATTCCACATTTCTTCTGTGAACTGGCTCAGCTTCTCGAGGTGGCCTGCTCTGATACCCTTATCAATAACCTCTTTGTGTATGTGATGACTGCACCACTGTGTCTGTTTCCCATCACGGGAATCCTCTTCTCATACTCTAAGATAGTCTCCTCTTTAATGAAGATGTCCTCTACTGCAGGCAAGTATAAAGCATTTTCCACCTGTGGCTCTCACCTCTCTGTGGTCCTCTTGTTTTATGGAACATCACTTGGGGTCTACCTGAGTTCTGCTGTGACCCATTCTTCCCAGGGAACCTCAGTCACCTCAGTGATGTACACTGTGGTCACCCCCATGCTGAACCCCTTCATCTACAGCCTAAGGAACAAGGATGTGAAGGGGGCCCTGGGAAGATTCATCTGCAGAACAGACTCTTATCTGTGAAGCATCACTGATCTCAGAACTAAGTAGGCACTGTGGGCTACTCAGGCAAATGTTGTGAATTTAAATATCCTGGCTCCCAATCCTATTTCCCGGAGTTTTTCCCCTATGTATTCTTTAAGGAGTTTTATTTTTTCAGCGTGTATATTTAATTCTTTAATCCATTTTGAGTTTATTTTGGTATGTGGTGAGAAGTATGAGTCTAGGTTCACTCTCCTGCATATGGGTATCCAGTTCTCCCAGCACCATTTGCTGAAGAGGCAGTCTCTTCCCCAGTGTATAGGCTTGGTGCCTTTGTCAAAGATCAGACAGCTAGGTGTGTGGGTTGGTTTCTGGATTCTCTATTCTATTCCTTGAACTTGTTAAGACAAACAGATGTAATGTTGATGGGCAGGAGTGGGGAGAGGGAGGGGGAGGGAGAATTCCATAAAGGGACACGTAAATCAACTACATAGTATATTGATAAAAAAAATAATAAATAAATAAATATTCTGGCTCTTTTTTCACCTAAAAGACATGCCTTCCTTTTCTATTTCCATAGCATCTCTGTTTGTCTTTGCTTTGTGTGTGTGCATGTGTGTATTTGTTTCTTTTGAACAGTTTGCTCTGTGATTCCTTTTTGGCTTTTCTTCCCTACATGCTGCATATTAAGTTTCATCTGTGAAACTTACAACTATTCCTCAATTTCTAAATTGATATGTAAAGCATTTTTTTATATCAACTGCTAACATGATCTTTCCAAAATTAATCTGTTAAACATTGTTCTTCTTCTTAGTTTTTTGTTTCTTTGTTTTGGATTTTTGTGGTCTTTTTCCCCCCTAAAATAATTAGAGTAAAAATCATACAACAGTCAAAACAATGTGCTTAGCATATCAGCACTGTGCTTCCTGTTTTACATGTATGACTTTATTTAATCCTGAATATACTTTTTGAGCTCTTTCCTGTCATTCACCTTATTTCATAAGAAAAGAACCTGAGATTTAGTTGGACTATAACCTGGTAACCTGACTGTAAACCCACTTCCAACTTTGCTACTCCTTTTTTTGGTAAGAATAGCGATGTCATTTTCTACTTCAAAGCAGCAATCTAGATTTGAATGCTGGTTTGTCCAGATGATTCAGAGTAACACACTACCTAAAATAACTTTTCAGTTGTTGTTTCTTTATGTTTCTTTCTTCATTCTTTGCTTCTGCTTTCCTTCCTTTCTTCCTCTTTACTTTTTCCCTTTTATCTTTCCTTCCTTCCTTAATTTCTTCATTCCCTTTGGCTATTCAATTGTTTAATGTTTACCTCTTCCATTCCTTCTTATGGTTGAATAATATTCCATTGTATGTATACACCACAAATTGTATATTCATTCATCCATTGATTGTCACTTGGAGTATTGCTAACTTTTGGTTATTCTGAATAGTGCTGCAATGAACATGCATATACATTTATTTGTATGAGCACTTTTTTGCAGTTATTTGGGGAGTATACCTAAAAGTGGGACTGCTGAGTCATTATGCTTGGTTTAACTTTTTGATGAATCAACAAATGTGTTTTTTAAAGCAGCTGGCACATTTTACATTCCCAGCAATATATGAGGGTTCCAATATCTTCACATCCTCACTAATATTTCTTATTTTTCTTTTAAAAATTATAGCCTCCTAGTGGATATAAAGTGGTATCTCATTGTGCTCTTTATGTACATTTTTATAATGACTAATTGAGCATCATTTATTGTGCTGTGTTAGCAGTTGGTATATCTCCTGTGGAGAAATATCTTTTCAAGTCGTTTATCATATTGTTTGTATATTAATCTTTTTGTTTCTGAGCTTCAAGACCTTATGTATTCTATGCATTAAATGCTTATTCAATGTATGTTTACAAATATTTTCCCTCATTCTGTAAGTTGTCTCTCCATTTCCATTCTTTTCAGGTATATAATTTATTAAGTGTAGCCACCATAATGTACAATGGATATCATGAACTTTTCCCTCTTGTATAACTGAAATTTTGTGTGCATCCTTTCATCAAGATCTACCCACTTTCCCAACTCCCCAGCCTGCAGTGGCCACTATTTTAATCTCTGTTTATATGAGTTCAACTTTTTTAGATTCCACATATGTCAGATTTTGCCGTATTTGTCTTTTTGTGCCTGGCTTATTTCACTTAACATAATTTCCTCCAGGTTCCTCCATGTAGTAGCCAGTGACATGATTTTCTTCTTTTCATAAGGCTGAAAAGTATTCCATTGAACACATATGCTGCATTTTCTTTCATCTGATGATGGACACTTAGGTTGATTCTGTATCTTGGCTATTGTGAATAAAGCAGCAATAAAAATGGGAGAGTATATATTTCTTGATATACTAATATCATATCCTTTGAATATATACCTAGCACTAAGATTGCTAGACCATTTGGTAGTTCCATTTTTTATTATTTGAGGAACCTCCATACTGTTTTCCATAAAGGTTTTTCTAATTTACATTTCCACCCTCCGTGTTCAAAAATGATGATCCACATCCTCACCAGCACATGTTACTGGTTGTCTTTATGATAGTAGTCATTCTAACAGGTGTGCAGTGATATTTCAATGTGGTTTAGATTTACATTACCCTGACGATTAGTGATGCTGAGCATTTCTTTTTGCATACCTTATGGCAGTTTGTATCTCTTGAGAAATTTCTATTCAGGTCCTTTCCTCATTTTTTAATCAGGTTATTTGTTTTCTTACCATTGAATTGTCTGTGTTCCTTCTATATTTGGGGAAATTATTCTTTTTCACATGTATAGTATGAAAATATCTTCTGCCATTTTGTAGATTGTCTCTTCACTCCACTGACTATTTCTTTTGTTGCACAGAAGGTCTTAAATTTGATGCAATGTCCTTTGTCTATATTTGCTTTCTCTGCCTGGAGTCCTATCCAAAAAGTTATTTCCCTGATAAACCTCATGGAGATTTCCTCCTGTTTTCTCTAGTAATTTTATACTTTCAAGTCTTACATTGTTTTTGTATATCGTGTGAGATGGGGACCTTTTTTATTTTTATTTTATTTTATTTTTGCACGTAGAAATATCCGTTTTGTCCAACACCATTTATTGAATAGATTGTCCTTTCCCCTTTGTGTGTTCTTTGCATTGTGGCAAAAATCGATTAATCATAAATTTGTGAATTATTTTTCTGGGCTCTCTATTCTGTTCCATCATTCTGTGTATCTGTTTTTATGCCAGTATGAATGATAATGTCTCTTGATGCGCACAAGCTTTTAATATTGATGAAGCCCAGTGTTTTTGGTGTCATATGTAAGAATCCATTGCCAAATCCACAGTAATAAACACATTCCCCTACGTTTTGGTCTTGGTTCATTTTCTGTTGCTTTTACCAGAATATGTGAAACTGGGTAATTTTTG
>NW_007734144.1:10677-21257 GCF_000696425.1 Galeopterus variegatus | reverse complement strand
GGTTATATTCCCAGGAAAGTAGACTATGAGATAAGGAAAGACATGCAGGAAGTTTCTTGGTGCATGCTCTTGTAATTAACATCTGTGGGAAGAATGGAAGTAAGCAGCATGGGCAGCAAGAGAAGCTCTGGAACCAACCTAAATGTCCATCATCAGATGACTGAATAAGGAAAATGTAGTACATTTACATGATGGAATACTACTCTGCCATAAAAAAAAGAATAAATTACTGCCATTTGCAGCAACATGGATGAACTTCTAGAAAATTATGTTAAGTGAAAAGCCTGGCACAGAAATAGAAATGCTGCAGGCCCTCGCTTATACATGGGAGCTGAAAAATAAAATAAAGAAATAAATAAAAAAGAAAGAAAGACACAACAATCACAATAATACATTGATCTTTCAAAAGCAGAAAATGGAACTGAGGTCACCTGAGGTGGAAAAGGGGAAAACAGAGGGGGGTTAAGTGAGGAATTGGTAAAGGGCTGCAAAAATCAATTACATTGTACACTAATTATCCTGATTTGAACATCACGTATTGCACACTGGTATTGATATTCAATGCTGTACCCACAGATATGTACAATCAACTGTGTTCAAATAAAGAAATGAGACCCTGGGCTGAGATACAATTATAACAGAGCTTCAGATGACTCCATAGGTAGCTCAAAAACTGGGATAGGGCTGGCCCGGTGGTGCACTTGGTAGAGTGCGGTGCTTGGGAGTGCGGCAGTGCTCCTGCTGAGGGTTTGGATCCCACATAGAGACCGGTCCACTCACTGGTTGAGTGTGGTGCGGGCGTGAAACCGAGGGTTGCGATCCCGTTGCCGGTCCCCGGTACGGGCGCGACACTGAGGGTTGCTATCCCGGTACCGGTCACGAAAAAAGACAAAAAGGGGAAAATAAAAACTGGGATAGACCTCTGAAAGTTCTATTTTGTTGAGTAAAGAGGCTGGGTCTTCATGTCTCATCAGAGATTTAGTCTTTGAAATGGCTATCTCTGTGAAAAACAAAAAATTTTTATTGGTTTGGGTTCTCTGAAATGCATATGCCAAGATAGAATTAGATGTATAAGAGACAAAATGGCAGGAAAGCCTGTAAAAAATAATAGTATGAGTAAGCATAAAGGAAAGAAAACAAGAATAAATAAAATCTGAAAAGTAAATGGAGACATTACAACTGATACCACAAAAATATAAAGAATTATTAAAGAGTGTTATGAACTCTACACCAACAAATTAGAAAACCTAGTGAAAATGGATACATTTCTGACATATAACCCACCAAGACTAAACCAAGAGAAAATAGCTTTGGCTATGTGGGGTCTTTTGTAGATTCACACAAATTTTAAGATTTTTTTTCTATTTCTCTGAAGAATATTATTGATATTTGGATGGGAATTGCATTGAATCTGTAGATCACTTTTGACAGTGTGGTCATTTTGGCGTTATTCCAATTCATGAACATGGAATGTCATTCTATTTCTTGAGTTCTCTTTAATTTCTTTCATCAGAGTTTTGCAATTTTCATTGTAGAGACCTTTCACCTTATTGCTTAAGTTTATTCCTAGGATTTGGGGGATTTTCTGGTGGATATTACATTCAAGATTGCTTTCTTGATTAATATTTCAGCTGCTTCATTGTTGCTATATAAAAACGCTACTGATTTTTAAATGTTGATTTTGTGACCTGTATCTTCACTAAATTTGTTTATCAATTATAAAAGTTTTTTGGTAGAGTCTTTTTTTTCTAGAATAGCTTTGGCTATTCATATTTTTTGTTATACCAATTATGGTAGAAGACATTGGGGTCTGGGCTGCCTGCAGTATCTTCACTAAATTTGTTTATCAATTATAAAAGTTTTTTGGTAGAGTCTTTTTTTTCTAGGATAGCTTTGGCTATTCATATTTTTTGTTATACCAATTATGGTAGAAGACATTGGGGTCTGGGCTGCCTGCTCCTGGAGGTTACTTATGCTTCTGGTGCTATTCAGGTTTCATCCCAGAGGTTCCAATTACAATATGGACTGGTGCAGGGGCTGTTTGACTTCATGACTTAGTAGTTCCAATACAACCAGGTTTATAATGGGAGGTTTCAGATATGTGGTCACAGCATCTCATATCTACCAGGACTCAGAAACAAAGCAGAAACTATTTTGCAAAAGACATATACTTATTTTCTGTGGGGAGCATACCTTGCTCTAGAATCCCCAGGGCCTGCATTGTGATTCTCCCACTGGAAGATGCCATAGATCCACATAGAATCTCCTTTCCCTACTGACTTTTCAAACCATGGTTCTGGAAGATAATATAATCCAAGTAATAGAGGTGTATAATGACAGGAGGGGAGAAGATGTTGGATGCAGGTGAACCATTTGGCCTTTTTTGGTATGCCTGTTATCATTTTGATAATTACCAATTATCAAATGCAGGAGTCATCACCTGAGAAAAAATGGAGGCCAGGGCTCAGAGCCCTCAGGGATGAGGGCCAACGTTACCTTGTAAATCATTCAGACTAGCAGAGGTGTTATCCAGAAATGAGGGAAATTGAGAATGAATAGTAGAGAGGAATGACATTGAATATCACTTATGGTTTTGAGATGTTTGTCCTACTAACCCTCCTTCTACAATTAGTTCCTTTCATAAGCCTCTCTCTTCTTTCATAAAGTCAAAAAATACATGGAGGTGCTACTTCCAGAACTTACACTAAGAAGTTTATTCAAATGGCCAAAGGGGTGGACTGTAATGGATGCTGTGCTGCATTCCCCATTTATTTGTGCAGAAATAAGGGTTTATTTTTTGATGCATGCAGAGTGTAGCAATATTATAACCCACCAATTCAACACTCTTTGAGAAACTCCCTCAGCTTAAGGAGGCAGCTGCACCCAAAAACACAACACTGAGATCTCTTGCTGTGGGAGCATAACTGACTGACAGCCATCTGAATCTACCACTGTGTTTGCACTGACTTTGCTCCTTTTCTGCATCCAGCCACTAACACTATACAGCAGGGCACCAGTGTATGGCCATTCCTGTGGCCACATAATCATATTAATAACCTGGGTCCACTAACTCTGTCAGGATGATGACTCCTCTTCTCGGTATGAGGGACCTGAAATGCCAGGCAGCAACATAGCTTGAAGTTTAAAAGGACATTAGACATGTCTTTAGAAGTGCTATCCCTTTAGGAATCTAGACCTGTAAATCTGCAGAAGCTATAGCTGTGGAGCCAGGAAGAACAAACTTCTCTAGCAGCTCACTGGAAATAATATCTCCTCATTGTTCCCATCCTTTCTACTTTCCCAGCTTCTGGTAACCAATATTCTACTCGAAGAGGAAATATTTTATATTCAGAGTTTTTATCACATGAACAAATATAATAAAGGGTCTTGGAGGAAGATTTAGATGATGACTATGAGTATGTATTTTGTTCAATACAGCTGAGGTTTCCTAAGTTGCATACAAAGTCCCAAACCCATCTCATTGTATACATTAAATAAGTACAGCTGATTACATTTCAATCATGCCTCAATAAAGGAGTTTAAAATTTTTTTAATTAAAAGCAAGGTACCCCTTTTTATCCATAATGCACTCATAAAATGTCTAAATAGTCTTTAAAGGAGGCTCATCACAGAAATGAGTTAGGCTCCTTAGAGAAATTAAACTTTCTTTAGGGAAAACACCGTGAATTTTAATCAAACCAAACAAAGAAGATTTATCCTTGGAGGAAAGAAACCCATCTTCCCTTACTGCTGCCTCCATAGACACAAAACAGACTGAAAATTTTCCATTGAGCCATCTTCATGGTATCCCAAGGGAGTTGAATTGTTTGGAGAGTAGAGAAAAAATAAAACAACTTATTTAATGAGACACACTGAAAATTCAACCCTAGACATGCTGGAAACTTTAAACATGCCCCTGCTACACCTCACCTGTAGTGCTCTGACACCAGCCTACATGAAAATCCAAGTGGGCTTCCTAGGGACTGAGCATGGAGAGCAGAAAGTTTCAATGAGAACCATGGAGTGAGTCCATATGTCCCAGTGAGGGTTGGTGGAGTAGGAAGGAAAAGAGGAGAGAATGTGAGTACTAAGCTTTACTTCTAGAAGAATGAGACTGGGACAGTCCATTTTTATTCGGTCTGTGAAGGTGAACTCCATGTACTTTAAAGGAACTTTAGTTTCCACTGAAACCAGTCTTCCGAAGGTTTTTTTCATTCCTTCTCTTTCTCATAGGAATCTAGAGACTCTCTCCAATATGAATTATATTCTGGAGAGTCTCCAGCTATTCTTCACTCTTTCCTATAAAGAATAGATTCCTGTTAACTTTCCTGCACTCAATTATTTTATTTTTATTTAGTTATTGGTTAATTATTTCTATGAAGATCTATGATGCATAAGGTATTGCCTATTCTGTTCCTACTATTGTTGAATTTTTCTATTATACTCCCTAACTATTCTCACTGGTAGTTTTAACTTACCGATAGCCCTTATTGGTTCTATATTGATGTGGTCACTGTCTCACTGTAGTGTCCACAGGTCATCGACAAATTATGTAATTATTTCTGATTTTCAGCACACAGCCAAATTCCCATTCTCATATTACCATAAACTTATTGGTTCTATATTGATGTGGTCACTGTCTCACTGTAGTGTCCACAGGTCATCGACAAATGATGTAATTATTTCTGATTTTCAGCACACAGCCAAATTCCCATTCTCATATTACCATAAACGTCTTTCCTTTGACGTTTATTCATTGTGGCAGGGGGTTTCACAGTCCACAGGTTTGACACTACTGACTGACTAAGATGTTGCTGTGGCTGCCAATTTGGTATGGCTACCTCAGTGACTGCTCAGCTGGCCACTAGTGCCTTGCATGTGTGGTTGCCTCGGGTCTTGGGCCTCTCTGGGGAGCCACCTCTCTGGTCAGCTTGGGCTTTGCCAGGCTGCTGGATCATGGGGCAGTACCGCAGGGTGTGTGGTCTCTGCTGAGTTTCCACCTCCCGTACTGGACTTCTCCCTGTTCCTTGCACTCTGGCATGGGCTGCTGGGATGCGCTGATTCACCGCAGAGCGTGTGGTCACTGCAGAGCTTCCCCTTCCCCTGAAAGATTTCTCCCTGCTCTGTGTTCACTAGGCTGGGCTTGGGATGGAGCTGGGTCGTGGCGGTGAAGCCTACCTGCTGCTGGATCGCATGGTGGCGGCCCCCCCACAGGGTGTGTGGACTCTACAGTGCTTCTAACTCCCTTGCTGGACTTCTCTGTGCTCTGTACGCATTGGGCCCGGCTGCTGGTTTGTGCGGCAACAGTGTGGTGTCCTTGGAGTTCCCATCTCCCCTGCCGATGTCTCCCTTCTCCGAGCACACTAGGCTGGGCTGGGAATGGAGCTGGGTGCCTGCAGTGAAGCCTACCTGCTGGATCACGCATTGGCAGCCCCACAGGGTATGTGGTTTCTGCAGAGCCTCCACCTCCCTTGCCGGACGTCTCCCCACTCTGTGTGCACTGTGCTGGGCTCAGAATGGAGCTGGGTGGCAGCGGTGAAGCCTATCTGCTGGATCATGCAACGGGGGCCCCACAGGGCATGTGGTCTCCACGGAGCTTCTGCCTCCCCCGCAGGACATCTACCCATTCCATATGCACTTGATGTTATGTTTTTGTAGTTTAAATCAGTTGATTTGTGGGAGAGAGTCATGCTAGGGACCGTCTATTCCACCATCTTGATCGGAAGTCAGACAGAATTGTTCTTTGAGGACAGTGAATTTACCAGAAGAAGCGTACTCAGCTACTGGTGCAACTGAAGTTCCTCCTCATTCTCTGACACCTTTGTTAAGTATATGGAGTCATCCACTTCAAAAATGAACACCATTCCACAGTTTCCTTATCCATTCCTCCATCAATAGACATTTAGGTTGGTCCCATATCTTGGCTATTGTAAACAGACCTGCTATGAACATGGGAATGCAGGTATCTCTTCGACATGATGATTTCCATTCCTCTGGATATATATCCAGAAGAGGGATTGCTGGATCATATGGAAGATCTGTAATTGTTTGAGAAACTTCCATATTGTTTTTCATAGTGGTTGTACTAATATACATTCCAACCAACAGTACAGTAGTGTTCCCTTCTCTCCACACCCTCACCAGCATTTGTTATTCACCATCTTTTTGTTTATAGCCAGTCTAACTGGAGTGAGGTGGTATCTTAATATGGTTTTAATAAAAAAACGCTTCTGAAAGAACTTAAAGAAGATACAAAAAATGGAAAGATATTCCATGCTTTGGATTGGAAGAATTAACATTGTGAAAATGTCTATACTACCCAAAGTGATCTACAGATTCAATGCAATCCTCATCAAAATACCAATGACATTCTTCACAGAAATGGAAAAAACATTTCCCTGATGACTAGCGATGCTGAACATTTTTTCATGTATCTATTGGCCATTTGTACATTTCCCTGATGACTAGCGATGCTGAACATTTTTTCATGTATCTATTGGCCATTTGTACATTTCCCTGATGACTAGCGATGCTGAACATTTTTTCATGTATCTATTGGCCATTTGTATGTCTTCATTTGAAAAATGCCTATTCAGCTCCTTTACCCATTTTTTAATTGGGTCATTAGTTTTTTTACTGTGTAATTGCTTGAGTTCTATGTACATATTGGATATTATTCCCTTGTCAGATCCATAGTTCACAAAAATTTTCTCCCAGTCTGTAGGTTGTTTTCTCACCCTCTTGATTGTTTCCTTTGCTGTGCAGAAACTTTTTAATTTGATATACTCCCATTTGTTTCTTTAAGGGGAGCATTTATTTTGTTTCCTGCAATGTTACTGGAGTTATTAACCAGCTTTAGGAGTTTTTTGATACAGCCTTTAGGTTTTTCTATATATAGTATCATGTCATCAGCAAATAGAGAATGTTTCACTTTACCTTTTCCAATCTGGATTCCCTTTATTTCTTTCTCTTGCCTGATTGCTCTGGCTAGTATCTCCAGCACTATGTTCAATAGAAGCGGTGAGAGAGGACCTCCTTGTCTTGTTCCTGTCCTCAAGGAGAAGGCCTTCAATTTTTCCCCATTCAGAATAATACCGGTGGTGGACTTGTCATAAATGGCTTTTATTGTGTTAAGATATTTTCCTTCTATACCTAATTTGTTGAGAGTCTTTATCATGAAGGAAAGTTGAATTTTGTCAAATGCTTTTTCAGCATCTATTGAGATGATCATATGGTCTTTGTCCTTGAGCTTCTTGATTTGATGTATTGCATTTATTGACTTCCTTACGTTGAACCATCCTTTTATCTGTGGGATGAATCCCACTTGATCATAGTGTATAATTTTTTTAATATGTTGCTGTATTCTTATTTCTAGTATTTTGTCGAGGATTTTAGCATCTAAGTTCATCAAGGATATTGGCTAATAATTTTCTTTTTTTTTTTTTTTCGTTGTGTCTTTATCTTGTTTTGGTATCAGAGTTACGTTAGCCTTACAGAATGAGTTTGGGAGAGTAGCATTTGTATTGTTTGGAATAGTTTGATGAGAATTGATATTAATGCCTCGTTAAAAGTTTAATAGAATTCAGCTATAAAGGCATCCAGGCCCACACTTTTTTTGTTAGAAGATTCCTGATTATAGCTTCAATCTCCTTGCTTGTTATTGGTCTGTTCAAGTTTTCTATCTCTTCTTGGTTCAGTCTTGGTAACTTATATGTATCTAGAAATTTGTCAATATCTTCCTGATCTTCAAATTTGTTGTCATACAGTTGCTTGTGATTTATAGATCTCTGAACACTTTTTTATCAAATCTGTAAATTATATGTTTTTGTTATTAACTCTGCTGATTTTAATACCATACATCCCCAGTCAAGAGCATGTACACATGAGCACACTCTCTCACACACACTTTGTATTTGATTTTCATTGTTGTGTGCACTTCTTTCCCCTTCACTTATGTATGCAGTCCACATAATTTTATTTCTTAGAAGAACTCACCTTACAGGCCTTCTGTGTAAGAAGCAGCCATAGGGATCTTCATTAATTAGAAGTGTTGTACAGTGGCCCAGAGAAGTGACAGGCCCGCTATATTTGCAAGGGTCAGAATTTCATCTTGATGGCTGTCCCTTTTAAGGGGGATATTGACAAATGATATCTATTCAAGACACTCTTATTGTGATATTAAAAACAGAAGTTCATATTTATGAAATGCCCTTTGTATGTCTCAGAAACCACAGTAGTAAAATGACATGAATCATCTCATTTAATTTCACTCTTTGCTTCCACCATGTAGGGAATATTTACTACTCCCACTATAGAGGTGAGAGTTTAAATAACTTTCTCAAGGTCACACAGCATGATATTGGTAAAACAAAATTTTATTCCAGGAAGACTGACTCAAGAAACCGTATTCTACATCATGGCTCTAGAGTGTAACTTGAAAAAATTATAATCCTACAAATGTAATCATAGCATGTGTTATAATGTTTACATAATAATAACAACAGTAATAAGAACAGCTAGAATTTATTGACACATCTACAATGCACCAAGGCATTTTTAAGCCTGGAAAAGGAGTAATAGTAGTAACTACCTTTTCAGAATGAAATAAATAAGGCACAGAGAGTTAACTCACATCACTATGAGGCATCGGGTCACAAATAAGGGTTGTTAGAGTTCAAAATCCATGTCTTAATCACTGTTGTATGATACTGGAAGTATAGTGATTATCAATGGGAAAACATAAAATATCTTACATTATTTTGGGAGGTTCAGATCAGAGAAGACATTAATGAATGTCCACAGATTCAAATAAGATTAGCATTTACTTATTTGGGGGGGGGGGGGTGTCTGGCCAGTATGCAAATAGGAGTATTAAAACTAGAGAGCAGATAACAGAAAGAGATATCTCCTGAATTAAAGAAAGTCTGAATTAGTTTACATATGCAAAATGAATTGGACTACTACTTGGCTGAGTGAATTACTGTCAGTGGAAGGACTCAATAGAGGTTGAAGGATGTTCATCCAAGGGTGACATTGTAAAGTGATGACTAGCTGAGGTGTTAGTTACCTGTTCATTGAACGTTGCTTTTGTCTTCCCCAGCAGACACCTGAGCTACATGGAAGCAGAAAACCACACAGAACTATCAGAATTCCTACTACTGGGACTCTCACAGGATTCTAAACTCCAGCCCCTTCTCTTTTGGCTATTCTTGTCCATGTACCTGCTCACTCTACTTGGGAACCTGCTCATCATCCTGGCCATCAGCTCTGACTCCCACCTCCACACCCCCATGTACTTTTTCCTCTCCAACCTGTCCTTCACTGACATCTGTTTCAAATCCACCACGGTCCCAAAGATGCTGGTGAACATACAGACACAAAGCAAAGACATCTCCTACACAGGGTGCCTCATATAGGTTTATTTTTTTTATGATTTTTGCTGGATTAGATAATTTACTCTTGGCTGTGATGGCCTGTGACCGATATGTGGTCATCTGCCACCCCCTGCACTACACAATCATCATGAGCCCCCGCCTCTGCATCCTGTTTTTTCTGATATCTTGGTTCATCATTTTCTGGGTAGCCCTGGTTCACATTCTACTGATGATGCAGCTGACCTTCTCCACAGGCACTGAGATTCCACGTTTCTTCTGTGGACTCACTCAGCTACTCAAGGTGGTCTGCTGTGATACCCTTATTAATAACCACTTTGTGTTTGTGACGACTGCACTACTGGCTGTATTTCCTGTCACAGGGATCCTCTTCTCTTACTCTAGGATCATCTCCTTTGTAATGAAGGTGTCCTCCACTGCAAACAAGTATAAAGCATTTTCCACCTGTGGCTCTCACCTCTCTGTGGTCTCCTTGTTTTATGGGACAATCTGTGTGGAAAACCTCACTTACGCTGTGACCCGATCTTCCCAGAGTAGATCAATTTCCTCAGTGATGTACACTGTGGTCACCCCCATGCTGAACCCCTTCATCTACACTCTGAAAAACAAGGCTGTGAAGGGAGCCCTGGGAAGACTCTTCAGCAGAGCAGACAATTGTCCTTGACTGATCAGTGACCTCAAATCCAAGTGGTCATTTTAAGCTCCTAAGTCAAATCTGGCGAATTTAAATATTCTGCCTCTTGTTCTGCTCTAAAAGATATGATTAATTTCTTATTATAAGCACCTAAGAATCTGATTTTATATGTTTTTGTATTTGTTTCTTCTCAGCAACTTTCTCAGTAATTTCTTTTAAAATTTTTTTCCCTCTTCGTTGTCCTTAAAGTTCCATTTTTGGTAACCATTTTGACAGCCATTCCTGTGATTTCCAGTTTAACATTTATAGCACATGTCACACCACATACCTACATCATCTCCACAAAAATGATATTCTTGAATGGTAGCATTCTTTACCTTAATTTAGTTGTTTTCTTGTTATTCATGGAGGAAATTAAATAAAATCACACAATATTCATAATAAAGTGCTTACAATATCAGGACTATGTCTGTTGTTTTATATGGATGACATTTATCCTGAAAATAGTTATTTGAGATATTTCCTCTCATTTCCCTCATTTCTCAAAGAAAAAG
>NW_007734144.1:9529-10329 GCF_000696425.1 Galeopterus variegatus | reverse complement strand
CACATACCTACATCATCTCCACAAAAATGATATTCTTGAATGGTAGCATTCTTTACCTTAATTTAGTTGTTTTCTTGTTATTCATGGAGGAAATTAAATAAAATCACACAATATTCATAATAAAGTGCTTACAATATCAGGACTTTGTCTGTTGTTTTATATGTATGACATTTATCCTGAAAATAGTTATTTGAGATATTTCCTCTCATTTCCCTCATTTCTCAAAGAAAAAGACTGAGAATGATTTGAAATAAACTGATCCTGGCCACCTGACATGGAGCCCACACTCCTAAATTTGCTATGCCACTTTTTGTAAGCATGGTGATGTAATTTTTAAATTGCTGGTTGGCTTATATAATTCATAGTGATATTCTATCTAGGATAACTGTGAGATGTTGCTTTATTCTTTGTGATTATTGATATTTCCCTCCTTCCTTCTTTCATTCTGTCTGTCCTCCTTATTTTCCTTTTTTCTTCTTGCTTTTCTTCCTTCCCTCATTGCCGCCTTCCTCCCTTTTCTTTTTCCTTTTGGCTGCTTAATTCATTAATGCTAACTTACTCTATGTCTTTTTATGCATTCAATAATATTTCACTGTGTGTATACTCTGCAAGTTCTTTATATATTTACCTATTGATGGGCATTTGGGTTATTTCCATCTCTTGGCTATTTTTGAATAGTACTGCTATTTGTAAAGATAATTCTGTAAAATAATATATTATAATAGATACATAAATGTGATATAACATAATGTATTCCATGTTTAACTTTTTGAGTACTCACCAAATTGTGTTTCATAGCA
>NW_007734144.1:3578-9073 GCF_000696425.1 Galeopterus variegatus | reverse complement strand
TATAACATAATGTATTCCATGTTTAACTTTTTGAGTACTCACCAAATTGTGTTTCATAGCAACTGGTACATTTCCAACAATGTATCATCACATTTTTATGAATACTAATTTTCCTTTTTTTAAAAAAAAATTAAAGCCTCCTAGAGGATATGAAGTGCTATCTCATTGTGCTTTTGATTTGCATTTTCCTAATGATTAGTTGAGCTTTTTTCATATGACTGTTAGCAATCTGTATATCATCTGTGGAGAAATGTCATTTCAAATGTTTGCTCATTCTGTTATTCTGTAGGTTGTCCTTCTGTTGCCAATCTGCAGGACCTCTTTATGTATTCTGAACATTTGACACTTATTAGATATATGTTTTGCAAATATTTCCCTCATTCTGTATGTTATTTCTCCATTTTTTCAATTGTATAATTTATTTTTATTAATTATACTCATACTGATATATAATAAATCTCAAACTTATTGCTTCTGTTTTAACTGAAAAATTTGACCAACATTTACCTAATTCCTCATGCCACAGCCTCTGATAGACACCATATTACTCTCTATTTATATGAGCTTGACTTATTTAGGTTCCAGATGTAAGTGATATCTTGAGGTATTTGTCTTTCCATGCCTGGCTTATTTCACTTAATGGAATATCCTCCAGGTTTATCCATGTATTAACAAATTTTTGAGGCTGAATTTTTTTCCATTGTGTGTATATGAAACTTTTAAAATTAATTATTCTAATCATTTTAATTAATGCACAGTTATTGCACATATTTAAGGGGCACTTGTGGTAGATTGACATTTGTATTCAATGTGTGATGTTCAAATCAGGTATTTGCGATATCCATCACATCAAATACTTATCATTTCTTTGCACTGTGGACAATACAAATCTTCTCTTCTAGCTCTTTTGAAATATAAAATAGATTCTTGGTAAAAACTATAGTCACCTTCCTTTGCTGTGGAACACTATAAATTATTCCTCCAAATCTTCTAGCTCTTTTGAAATATAAAATAGATTCTTGGTAAAAACTATAGTCACCTTCCTTTGCTGTGGAACACTATAAATTATTCCTCCTATTCAAAACTCAGTAAAGGACAAAATAAAAATTAAAAAAATAAAAATAAAAATAAAAAATAAAAAATAAAAAAACTCAGTAAAGAATGTAGATCTACTTTTACACTCTGGTGCCTGGGAGGAATACATATGGAACTCAAAAGACAAGGATCTACGAATGTAGACCTACTTTTACACTCTGGTGCCTGGGAGGAATACATATGGAACTCAAAAGACAAGGATCTACGTGGTTGGCTCTCTGTACTTGCAGGCTCTATTGTAACTGTGAATGAACATACGCAACAGCCTTACATTGAGAAGGATATGACTACCAAGATCGCTGACCTCTCAGGAATAAAGATTTGAGTAATACTACCTGATACTTCATCAAGTACTGCTGAGATGAAAGCTGAGGGTGAAAGGAATTTAGAAGGGATAGTAGAGAAAGAAGAGGATGAGACTGTTGTAACCTCAACACTATATGCAGTAATGAATGCTGTAGTTTGTCTCATTAGTTTCTTTCTTCTAATATCCCCCTTAGAATGAAAGGCCATGGGGACTATGGAGGAGGTAGTTCCCCAACTTCATAGAGTAGATCTGTATATGCAAGGGGTGGACTGTAGTGACCATGAAAAATGGCCTCTTGGAAATCCTGCTGCATGGGGCAGAGTTGACTGTCTGCCATAACTAGCATATCACTGGGTCCACCAGTCTGCCCTTGTTGAGTCTATGTTCCTCTTGGGCAGTTTCCCACCATGAACTAAACATGGAATGTGTTCTAGTGCAGGCCCTACCATGGAGAATGCATAATTCCTCTGATGGGTGTCTTTATCCAAGGAATACCCATCATCCTGACTAAAATTTTGGAGCCACTGAACTACAATCTTAGATTCTCCCTAATTTATTCTCCCTTTGTGTCATTTCACAGATATCATATCTGCATTGAAGTCTGAAGGCTTTCCCTGATTACTCCTACATTCTGACCATTATTCTTCACAGGCATACTCACACCACATTAAAAAAATAACTCAAAAAATAGTTTAATTGCTAAAATATAATAGCTCAAACCATGAATCTCTTAGAAGATAACATTGTCTTGGATTAGCAATGAATTTTTAGATATGACACCAAAAGCATGAGCCACTGCTTGTTTTTCAAGGATCAGAGGATCCCTACATGATCAACTTGCCACCACCTAAATGATTGGTCTCCTCAAGAACTAGTGCCATCTTGGGGGCTCAGCTGTGATCTCTGTTGCTGTCAGTTTGGACAATAAGAGGCAGAAGCAGCTAGATGGATCTTTATAAATGGAAGTTTCCGCCACTGTGGCCACACTGTTCATAGCCCATCAAGCCAATGGGTGGCCAATGGAAAATGCTTGCAAATGTTCCATGGTCAAATGAGTGCCTACTGGGTTTGTCAATGCCTCTTCTGTGACATATGACACAAAAAGTTTTCATGTAATGCCCACCCCTCTATGCCCATCAACATGCCTGTCTCCAGAATTCCAGACATTTCCCTTCCAGTCTCAGAACTAAATGGTCACAGGAACTTAAATCACTTTTTCTCCACCAGAAAATAGATAACAAGATGTGCTGCTTGCACTCCACCCACTGTGAGGATTTTCTCTGTGCACTTGTTTTCGTGGATACTCCTGAACTTGGCTATAATAAGGCGATGATCTATTTTTTGCTTGCACTCACATACCAAGCCAACCCATCTGTAAACGAAGCTGAGGTATTTTTCTCCTAGTTCAGCTAGTAGTACAGGACATCTTCACCCCCAGAATAGGACACAGGTGCAAACTGAGGAAGTGGTTTTGGTGCAATAATGCAGACCTCGGGGTATGGACTACCTCTTCGGTCTGAGCTACCTGCTCATGCAGCTTACTCATACCTCTAGTGCTATTAACGTTTGATTCCAGATGTGCCATTTCACCATGAACTGGCATTAAGCCTGTTTGATTGATGACTTAGGAAGTCCAATAGAATCAGATTTATAATGGGAAGTTTCATATATGTGTTCACTTGACAGATTGGTGATAGCTTGGAATTCTCTTCTATGCTCAATTTTGCTATTCTGTGTTTCTGTGCTCTCTTGGTTCTCTGTGTGTTTCTTTCTCTGGGTCAAGGCAGTCACACAGGGTGCAACTCCCCCTGTGGTTTGGGCCACTGGGTTGCAGACTTGCCTCTTTATGGTGGTTGTTTGTGACCTTTCTTGTGTCAATGCATGGTGGCAGTGGTGGGTCCTGCCCATAGCCCATCTGACCGGCACAGTGGCAATGGTGATGGTGTGTATGGCTGCCAGCAGCAGCAGGAGCCACACTGCAGGGGGAAGCATCCAGAGTCCCACACCAGCTGGGCTGGCTACTGCTTCAGCACCAGGAGAGCATCCTACCCATGTCTAATCTGGCTGATGTGGCAGAATGGTCAGGGATCCCATGCAAGGATGGTCGGGCTGCAGATGGCTAATGGGGGGAGGGGGTCCCATGCACAGACAGACTGGCTTGTTTGGCATCTTGGGTATGGGATCCTATGCACAACCAGGGCTGGCTGGTACAGTAGTGTGGGCAGGGGTCCTGCACATAGCTAGTCTGACTGGTGCAGTGGTGGTAGGGATAGACACATCAGTGTGCTGAAGGTAGCAGCAGCACTAGTTCTCATGCCCAGCTGATCTTCCTGGTGCAATGGCTATGGTAGCAGCCACACTGAACATGAATACAGCAGGGATCATGCACATGGCCAGTATAGCTAGTGTGATGGAGTGGGCAGGGATCCAATGTAAAGCTGGTCTGGCCATCACTTCAGTGGCTGGTGTCATGCTACAGCAGGCAGCTACATGGGGTGGAGTGAAACTCACAGTGGAAAGGAAAGCGATGGTTCCAATTCCTAACAATGTCACCAGCAAGTTTGGTGTTGGTAGTGATGGTCTTGTTCTGGTCTTCTTCTGGAGGAGAAACATGTCCTGGGTTCCTCTAGTCTGTCAACTTCCCACAATTCCTGTAACTACATTAATTTGTAATGGACAGGCAATATAAAAAGATGTAAACTGTGACAGCAGAAATTATAATGCAGGAGAATGGAATGGAGTCACAGTGCAGTGTTTTTTGTTGTTTATGTTCTGTTTGAGATCAAAGTTAAATAGTTATCAGTTTTAAACAAATTCCTATTCAATTTTTTTATAGCTTTATGGCAACTATGAAGCAAAAACCTATTATAAATACACTAAAAATAAAAAGCAAGAAATCGAAATGTACTAATACAGAAAACCACCTAAACACACACACACCCATACAAAGTAAGAAAGCAAAATAAAAGGATCTACAAAACAACTAGAAACAAGCAATATAATGACAGGAGTAAATTTTTATCTATCAATAATTACCTTGAATGCAAATGTATTAAATTTTCTACTAAAAAGACATAGAATGCCTGAATGGATAAAAATAACAAGACCCTTGGCTGGCCCGGTGGTGCACTGGATAGTGTGCTGCTTGGGAAGCGCGGCGGCGCTCCCGCCCGAGGGTTCGGATCCCGCATACAGACCAGTTCCCGCTCACTGGCTGAGCGAGGCGTGGGAGCAACACCGAGGTTTGCAATCCCGTTGCCGGTCCCTGGTCCGGTATGGGGGCAACACTGAGGGTTGCGATCCATTGCCGGACACGGAAAAAAGACAAAAAAATAAAATAAAAAAAATAACAAGACCCAACTGTATGCAGTCTACAGGAAACTCAGTTAATCTGTAAGAACACACATAAACTGAGAGTCAAGGGATAGAAAAAGATATTCCATCCAAATGAAAACCAAAAAAGAGACTGAGTACTTCTATCATATAAAACAGACTTTAAGTCAAAACAGCCAAAGAGGCAAAGAAGGTTGCTATATAATGATAAAGTGGTCAATTTAGCAAAAGTATATAACATGTGAGTATATATGCACCCAACAATGAAGAAGCTGAAAATATAAAGCAAATATTAATAGATATAAAGGGAGCTATACACTATAATACAATAATAGTAGGGGTCATTAATACTCCACTCTCAATAGATAATCCAGGCAGAAAATCTACAAAGAAACATTGAAGTTAAACTGCACTCTAGACCAAATGAACCATACAAACATTTACAGAATGTTCCATCCACCATTTGCAGAAGACAAATTCTTCTCCAAAGCACATGGAACATTCTTCAGGATAGACAATATGTTGGCCACAAAACAAGTCTCAACAAATTTTTAAAAATCTAAATTATATGAAGTGTCAGTTCTGACCATAATGGAATAAAACTATAAATCAATGGAAGAGAAACTTTGGAAACTGTGCAAATACATGAAAATTAAATGACATGTACCTAACGAGCAATAGGTCAATGAAGAATTTAAGAAGGTAATTTAAAAATTTCATGAAACGAATGAAAATGGAAACATGACATATCAAAATCTAT
>NW_007734144.1:0-2022 GCF_000696425.1 Galeopterus variegatus | reverse complement strand
ATGAAAAACTGCTTGACAGCACTCATCATCAGAGAAATGCAAATCAAAACCAAAATGAAATATCATCTCGTACCAGTTAGAATGGCTACTATAAAAAAGACAAAAAATAACAAATGCTCAGGAGGGTGTGAAGAGAGGGGAACACTTATACTCTACTGATGAGACTGTAGATTAGTACAACCACTATGGAAAACAGTATAGAGTTTCCTCAAAAATAATAAAAATAGGAATACCATACTGATCCAGCAATCTCCCTGCTGAGTATATATCTAAAGCAACTGAAATCTATATGTCGAATGTATTGGCACACCCACGTTTGTTGCAGCACTATTCAGAATTGCTATGATGCAATGAACCTCACTATCTGTCAAAGAATTAATGGATAAATAATAGCGGTATATTTATAAAATGAAATACTATTCAGCCGTATATAATAAAGTCCTGTCATTGCAGCAACATAGATGAGCCTAGATAACATTATGTTAGGAAAAATAAGCCAGGCCCAGAAAGACAAATGCCACATGATCTCACTCATATGTAAAATCTTAAAATGTTGATCTCATAAAAGTAGAGAGTGGATAGTGGTTACCAGANAAATCTAAATTATATGAAGTGTCAGTTCTGACCATAATGGAATAAAACTATAAATCAATGGCAAGAGAAACTTTGGAAACTGTGCAAATACATGAAAATTAAATGACATGTACCTAACGAGCAATAGGTCAATGAAGAATTTAAAAGGTAATTTAAAAATTTCATGAAACGAATGAAAATGGAAACATGACATATCAAAATCTATAGAACACAGCAAAACTATTTTAAGAGAAAAGTTTATGGCAAAAACGCCTACATTTAAAAAGTAGAAAGAGATCAAAGAAACAAGCTAAAATTGCTCCTTAATGAACCAGCAAAATAAGAAGAAACAATTTGTAAAATTAATACAGGGAAATAAATAATAAAAATCAGAGCAGAGATAAATAAAATAGAAACCTAAAAACAACGCAAATAATCAACAAAATAAAGAGTTGATCTTTTGAAAATGTAAACAAAATCAACAAACCATTAGCTAGACTAACTTAAAAAAAGAGAGAAGGCTCAAATAAATAAAATCAATTAGAAGGATACCACAGAGACACCAAAAATCATTAGACTATTATTAAAAACAAAATGGAAAACTTAAAAGAAATGATCAACTTCTTGGACACGTAGGAGCTACCAAGTTTGAAACATGAATAAGTACAATAGCTTAACAGACCAATAATGAGTAACCAGGCTGAATCCGTAATAAAGACTTCCATCAAGGACCTGATGGCTGCACTGCTGAGTTCTATGAAACATTAAAGGAAGAAGAAAAAAAACACATACTAATTCATCTCAAACACAGTGAAAAGACAACATACGGAATGTGGGAAAATATTTGCAAGCTATGCATCTGACAAGTGATTAATATCCACAATATACCAGAAACTCAAGCAAATCAATAGTAAAATTATTAAAATAAAAAGAAATAATCCAATTATAAAGTGGGCAAAGGAGCTGAATAGACATTTCTGAAAAGAAATCATACAAGTGGCCAACAGGTAAATGAAAAACTGCTTGACAGCACTCATCATCAGAGAAATGCAAATCAAAACCAAAATGAAATNAGAGGAATAAGTTGTACTGTTCCATTGCACAATAAGATGACTATAGTTAACATTAATAAGTTGTACACTTCAAAATGACAAGAAGAGAGGATGTTGAATGTTCTTACCACAAAAAAATGATAAGTATCTAAGGTGGTGGATATGTCAACAATCTTAACTTGATTATTACATATTGTATACATATATTGAAACATGGCCCCACAAATATCTATAATTAGTATGTGGCAATTAAATATAAATTAGTTAATTAAAAATTTTGCTAAGAGGGTAAGATCTTACATTAAGTGTTTTTATCACACACAGAAAATAATTGAGGGCTGGAGGAAACTGGGAGGTGATGTATATGTCCGTGACCTTGATGGTGGTGATGGTTTCA
>NW_007734143.1:97693-98275 GCF_000696425.1 Galeopterus variegatus | reverse complement strand
TAGAAATCTGATTAATTAATGAACATTGCCTTAGTAATTTTTCAAATGAGAAATCATTTAAAATCATTTAGCTGTAAAATATACACAATGGGATATTGCTCAGCCATAAAAATGAATGAAATTCTGCCATTTGTAGCAACATGGATGAACTTGGAGAAAATTATGTTAAGTGAAATAAGCCAGGCACAGAGGGAAAAATACCTTATGTTCTCACTCATAAGTGGGAGCTAAGAGAGAAAGAGGGAAGGAAAGACAGACCACAGTGGTGTGTCGGACTTGCAGAAGGAGAGAGCATACCTAGATGATAGAGTTTGAATGTTTTGTCCCCACAAACTCATGTGGAAATCTGATCCCCAACGTGGCAGTGTTGGGAGCTGTTTGAGTCATGGGAGAAGATCCCTCATGAATGGATTAATGCTCTCAATGGGGATGGGGGTAGTGAGTGAGATTTCCCTCTATTAGTTCCCATGAGAGCTGGTTGTTTAAAAGACCGTGGCACCTCCCCTCTTTCTCTCTTTTGCTTCCTCTTGCCCTGTGATCTGCTTATACCCACCTGCTGCCTGCTGCTTTCTGCCATGAGTA
>NW_007734143.1:92110-96029 GCF_000696425.1 Galeopterus variegatus | reverse complement strand
CGGACATATAAGTTATTTTTAAAGAAATAAAATGTAAAATTGGTATTGTCATCCAAAAAAAAAAAAGTGGTACGCAATGATTATATATCAGACTCAGGATCTCAGAGCTGGTGAAGTCTTTAAAATTTAGAACTTGTGAAATTTAGAACCCTAGAACTAGTAAGAATTCCCTCTACAATCTATCTTAAGCTTTTATACTTTTAGTTATGTAAGTTTGCTGCTTACCAAGGCAGCTCATTCTCTTTTCAGACAGCTCCCTCTGAGTGGTTCTTCATTTCTCTTGCAAAACTGTCTCCGGTGCCATTCTTAATGTTGTTAGTGATTCCCCAAAGCGGGGACTCTACAACTTTTTCAACAGCATTCAAATAACCCAGAGAACTGGAATTTAACCTTTCTAGGGTCTAACCCTAAAAACCCCTCCAACTATTGCTTCCCTTGTGGAAATGATTGAACTGATCCTGAGGGCCCCTGTAGTCTTTAACACTCTCAAAGTTTTCTAGGACCAATATGTTAGTCATGTCTCTGAGAGTTCAGTTTGCTAAAATTTTAATCTAAAAGTACAGACCAGCTCCCTGTTTGTGACAGAGATTTCCAAATAAGATATGTAACATGATTTCAGAGTAAAATTCAAGATTAATTACCAGCCTGGAGTTTTACTTCAACCCTCTCTGCTGAGCAGGGCAGGACTACACGTCAGCTTAAGAACAAATTTTGCTCCTCCAGCTCATATCAAGACCTTTGTTTCTCAAGTTATGACCAGTGGACTATCTATTTAACCACTTAGAAGTTTGTTAAAAAAAAAATGAAACTGCTCAGGTGGCATATAAGAATATGAATTATTATTAACTGAGAATCTCCAGGCAATTCTTATGCTCAGTAATCACTGAGGACCACTGATTTAGGCCAATATACTCTTAAGAGCATTTCCCAAAAGATTGGTCTCACCATGAGTTCTGTGAAAAACAAAGGATAGTGAAATCAGACAAGTTAAAGAATATTAGTAAATTATAGAGAAAGGGTATACTCCAGAATTCTAATACTACACTGGGGCATTTTTGCCCATTTCTTTTCATTGTCCCCATCATCAACAGAGGAGGAGGAGTTGCATATAAGATTGTTCAGTGGAATATTGATTGGACTATTGTTGTAGTTTGATGCAGTCACTGTGCCTTAAAAGTATAAACGAGGCACAAATCCTCTTCCACACTTCCATGTAGAGGCTGCTGCTTCAGCGCAAGTATGACTGTGGCTATTCTCTCTCGCCATCTCCTCCAAACACATAAGTTAGATTAGGGCCTGCTCTGCTGACCTGCCGTATTGCCCTTCAACTTACCCTTCAACATACATCCCTTTCAACTTCCTTTATCCAATGAGCCTGGCCTGAGATGGTAATACCCCAAAATTTAAATCTGGGGGAGGATAGCAAACCCCTTGCATGACTGAAGTTACATATTGTGTGTTTCAACATAACTATTTGTAGGAGTGCTCTACATTGAGGTATTGAACATTTGAGCAACTATTAATAAAGTGGCACTTTTGCTCTCACTCCATTTTCTTGATAGGTATTACTTGCCCATAATTATTTGCTGATAGGTAATACTTGATTCTATGGAAAGAAGGGGTGTCTTTAAGGCCAAAATTTGGGCATTTTTAGGATTCAGAACTATAATTCTCATCCTAATTCCCGTAAGATCTCATCCTTAAACTTACAAAGCACATGTTATTCTCCTATTAGAGCCTCACAATTCATAGTGGTATATTTTTTCACATTTACTTGTACATATCTGTGGGGTACAGTCTGTTGCTTCAATACATGCATACACTGCACAATGATTAACTTGGGATAGATAGCATAGTTTTGTGCCTGTTAGTGGTATATTAAAGCTTCTGTAAAGTTTTGCAATGAAGAAATTCGCTTAACTTAGTTTAATTTGCCATTTTCCATTCCTGTGTGTTCATGGTATCCCATTGAGGCAATGCCATTGAGGCCACATTTTGGAAAATGTTAGTGTAGAGTAACTAGAGGGTCAGCAAACTTTTCCTACAAAGGGCCAGATAGTAAATATTTTAGGCTTTTTTAGCCATACACTCTCTGTCACAATTTCTNCGGGAACCGATCTGTATGTGGGATCCGAACCCTCGGGCAGGAGCACCGCCGCGCTTCCCAAGCGGCGCACTGTAGCAGTGCGCCACCGGGCCGGCCCCCTGGTCAACATTTTAAATTAACCCCTCCCTCTTTACTATCTATCCCCCTTATTCTACTTTAACTTTATTTAAAGGGCTTACTTCTTAGTTAGGTTACATATTTATCTGTTTATCATTCTATGTACCCCAATAGAAAGTAAGCTCCATGACGACTGTTTACAACTGTATCTCCAGCACCTAGAATAATTCCTGGAACATAGACGTTCAGTAAATATTTGTTGAATAGGCTGGGTACTGGGATTTAAAATACTTATAAGACATAATACTTAGCATTAAGGCCCTATAAATCTAATTCAAGGTATGGGATAGGAAATGGTGGAGAGTCATGCACATATAAGACACAAAGATATATGGCAGAGTATCTGGTATCAAAAAAAGGGGTAAGTAAAATTTTATGAGAGCACGTTTGAGTTAGAAATTACCTCTGACTAGGAGAAGAATTTATGGAGCAGATGACATTAAGCTTAACATTAGAGAATGCATAGCATTCTGTTTGAAAGGAGAGGAAGAATACCAGGAAAAATGCAAGAGAGGTACTAAAGAAGGTTCATTCGTTCGTTTAATGAATATTTATTGATTTTCTATTATGAGCTTGCTAGGCATTGTTTTAAATGCTGAGGATTCAGGAATGCATAAGACAGAAGAATACAAATTACATCCCCAAGAAGTTTATGTTCCAGTGTGAAAGGTTAGTCAATAAGAAAAGAAGAAAAGAAATACACCAGATAATTTCAGATCGTGAAATAAGCCAGGGTTCCAAAACACATTAGGGGATGGGATAAAGAGCTCAAAAGGGTTTGGGGAAAGATAGTTATCATGGAAGTTTTCTCAGGGAAGTCTTAGGAACTAGAATGAGAAAGAGCCAGATTTGTACAGAGGTGAAGGAAAATCACACCAAGCCAAGGGAACAGCAAGGGTACCAGCTCTGAAGTGGGGATGCGAGTAATCATTACTGCTGCTTGCTGGTACCATTGCTGGTTCCTGGGGCTGGAACCATTTCTGGTTCTCTGGCTCCCAGGCACTTGTAAGATTGCACTTTCTTGTTCTTGTATTAGATTAAGGGACTTGTGATTAATTCTAGGCTTTAAATTGTGGGTAAAAGTAATGTGTATTGCTTAATTGCTGATCCAAGATCTGCCAGCGGTATGTTTTCTCTCTTGAATATCGACAATTGTTAGTAGGAGTGAAGGCCGCTTCATCATCCTAGGTCCTCAGTGACTACAATGTACAGAGTCCCTCTGTGACCCATAATGGACAGACAATAACATTTTGGCATTTTTTTTTTTCTTTTTTTGGTATGAACATGTTTTTTCTTTCTCTTGGGTAGATATCTAGGAATGGAATTGCTGAGTCATATGGCAAGACTATTTTTAATATTTTAAGAAACTGCAAAGATGTTTTCCTAACTATATCATTTTAAATTCTCACCAGTAATGTATGAAGGTGCCAATTTCTCCACATCTTCACCAACACTTCTTATGTCTGTCTTTATTATAGCCATTTCAGTGGGTGTGAACTGATGGATCATTACGGCTTTGACTTGTATTTCCCCAATGACTAATGAACACATCATTTTATTTATACTGGGCAAGAATGGGTACAAGAATATCATTGATCAGGCTCTTTCAAAAGGCCAGAGGATAAATGATAAACTAAGTGGTGACAATGAAGAGGGTGTGAACTGTGAACTCCCACACAACCCAAGGGACTTACT
>NW_007734143.1:33240-91353 GCF_000696425.1 Galeopterus variegatus | reverse complement strand
AGAGTGTATGGCCAGTAATTCTAAATATGTTCACTCCTTTCCATCTTTTCTTCTGTGTGTTGTTTTTGAAAATAAAGTTTTAACCCATTAAATTATCATTTGTCTGCACATTATTTCTCCCTCCCCCCATTTAATGCTTTTTTTTTTAAATAGCAAAAGATTATCAAAGTCTATGTGGGTACTTCTGAAAGTTTGTGGAAAACTGGAATTGAAAGATAACATGAATCTCTCCATGAACTTTTCGAAGTACACTCATGCACTCTGTGCCCCCACTTCCTCATCTTCCACCTTTTCCTGGCATCCCTCCAATCAGGCTTCTCTTTCCACTACTTCAGGGAAACCACACTCACCAAGCTCCCCAATGACCTCCAGGTATCAATTATCAATCCTCTTCTTGCTCAGCCTCTCAGTAGCATTGATTTATTTGATCCTCCTCCCTATGGAAACACTTTCTTTCTTGGCTCCCTGGACACCATACTCACCTTCCAGCCACTGCACTACTATCAAATGCAAGCTACCTTCCCCTCACCTGGTCTATCAAATAGCTTCTTGTCTGGTTTCCTCCATTCTACCTTTGTTAACTCACAAACTATCCTCCACATAGGAGACAGAGTGATAGTTGATTTGATGCCTTAAACCATCTTGATCTGTTCAAAATAAACCATCATAATCTGTTCAAAACCTTCTAATGGCATGCCAGCACACACAAAACTCAAACCTGCTACATAGCCTGTAGAGGTCCTGTGGCAAATGTGCTCCCACTACTTATGGCCTTGGTTCCTGCTGTGCAGTCTGCCTATAACAGTCTGCCTTCTCCCAGATGTCTCGGCGCCTTGCACCTCTCCTTCATGCAGATCTCTATTCAAATACCATATCTCAGAAAAGCTTTCTCTGGTCAACATTTTAAATTAACCCCTCCCTCTTTACTGTCTATCCCCCTTATTCTACTTTAACTTTCTTTAAAGGGCTTATTTCTTAATTAGGTTACATATTTATCTGTTTATCATTCTATGTACCCCGATAGAAAGTAAGCTCCATGACGACTGTTTACAACTGTATCTCCAGCACCTAGAATAATTCCTGGAACATAGACGTTCAGTAAATATTTGTTGAATAGGCTGGGTACTGGGATTTAAAATACTTATAAGACATAATACTTAGCATTAAGGCCCTATAAATCTAATTCTAGGTATGGGATAGGAAATGGTGGAGAGTCATGCACATATAAGACACAAAGATATATGGCAGAGTATCTGGTATCAAAAAAAGGGGGTAAGTAAAATTTTATGAGAGCACGGTTGAGTTAGAAATTACCTCTGACTAGGAGAAGAATTTATGGAGCAGATGACATTAAGCTTAACATTAGAGAATGCATAGCATTCTGCTTGAAAGGAGAGGAAGAATACCAGGAAAAATGCAAGAGAGGTACTAAAGCCAGTGGGTGTGAACTGATGGATCATTACGGCTTTGACTTGTATTTCCCCAATGACTAATGAACACATCATTTTATTTATACTGGGCAAGAATGGGTACAAGAATATCATTGATCAGGCTCTTTCAAAAGGCCAGAGGATAAATGATAAACTAAGTGGTGACAATGAAGAGGGTGTGAACTGTGAACTCCCACACAACCCAAGGGACTTACTCAAACATTGTGCTATGAGACTTGATTAAACTTGAGGCTGGTTGCCATCTGTACTAGGCCATGTCCCTAAAAGTGATACACAATGCCCCTAAACCACAAAATATGCATTGCCAAACCAAGTAATTCTTTTCTTACCACTTTCAGAAATTTCCCCTTTCTCCATAGCCCTCCTAATATCTTTTTGTTCCTTCTTTCTCACTTCCCTATGGCCCCTTTCAGTTTCCTCTCTGTTCTCCCTTTAAAAACCTCTGCCACCTCTGTCTTAGCTGAAGTTGAGCTCAGTATATACTGGAATATCTCTCCCCTACTGGGGTACTCTGTTGTGCCAACTTTAACAAGTGTCTAGCATTGTTTCTCTTTGCCAAGAGAAAAAAATACATATTTAAGAAATAGAATGAAAAGTCATACTTAAGAATTACATGCCAGGAATAAACATAAGGAAAAAAATCAAGGTTAATTCCCAGGTTCTTGGCTTAATTAGCTGGGGGGATGAGGGCACCATTTACTAAGATGAGAAAGTCTTGAGGAGGAAAATGGAAGAAGAGGAAGAGGAAATTTAAAAACTTTCTTTTGAAAATACAAATTTGACACACCTATAAGATGTACAATTAGAAATAGTAAAGAGTTGGATATATAAATCTGGAACACAGAAAAGAATATAGTACGTAGTTATATATTTGGGAGCCATCTTCATCTGTTTGCTATTTAAAACCACAGATGGATGAGATCACTGTATGAGAACGTGTGCACAGAGAAGACGGTCCAGGACCAACAGGTACAGAAGTCTCACAGAGGTAGGATCGAGAAGAAAGAACCAAGACATTGAACAAAAAGACAAGAAAAGGAGGATATAAACAGGCAAGAGGAATATCGGAAGAGGGTGGTATTCTAGAAACCACAAGAAAAGTTTCAAGAAGGAGAGGGAAGTCAACTGTAAATGGTAGGTAGGAGAATTCAGAGTGTCCATTAGTTTTGTCAACATGACGATCATGCACAGAAATGATGTTAGAGAAGTAATGATGGGAAAAGCAAGATTGGAATGGGTTGAAGAAATAGTGGGAGACAAGGAACCAGATGCAATGAATGTAGACCACTCCTTCAAGAAGATTTGCTGTGAAGGAGAAGAGAGAGAGATGATGGAAAAGAGGTAGAATTTGGATCATGGGAAGGCAATGCAAAATATGAGAAACTAGAGTACAGTTGTGTACCACATAATGTTTCAGTCAATGACACACCACATGTATGACAGTAGTCCCATAAGATTATAATGGAGCTGAAAAATTCCTACCACCTAGTGAAGTTGTAGCCATCATAATGTCATAGTAACGTATTACTCATGTATTTGGGGTGATGTCGGTGTAAACAAACCTACTGCAGAACATGCTGAGGAGGAGTGCCTGGCTTACCCACAGGGTGGCCCTCCCAAAGGTAGCTCAGATCTTTAAGATAGAAAGCCCAGCATTTGATACATTAGGTCTAACCCCAAGTAAAAGGGTTGTTGTCTACTTTAGAATTCTTGCACTTGCAAATGATTCCCACCCATTCCCATAGCAAGATAATAGTTAATAACAGTTAACTAACACTTACTAAGGGCTTGCTGAGTACCAGGCACAATACCTACCTGTAATTTAATTTTCATACCTCTGGGTGGTATGGTAGTGGTATTATGCTAATCCCCATTTAACAGATAAGGAAAGTGAGGCACAGAGACACTTATTAATAACATAGAGGGCCCACACCCATGCAACCAGTGGTCAGTGTAAATAAATTATAGGAAAATTCACTGCTGTTCCCTTTCATAATATATTTTCATACAATGATGAAATCATCTGACACATTTCTCAGAACATATCCCCATCATTAAGTGATGCATGACTGTATAATTATATGCAAATGAATGGAATATTCATGAAATCACTTGGAATGATTTGGTTAAAAAATCAAATGGAAGGATTTGGTTAAAAGGAAGAAACTGTGATGCCAGAGATGGGGGGAAACTACAGAAGTAAAATCCTTGAAGTTACAGGACCTGGCATAGAGAACATAGGAGACTGGACCTTGATAGAGGCTGTGGAAAGATGTAACACATAGATATAGCTCTTGTAGTGGATTGAATTATGTCCCCCCAAATATCCCTGAAGCTTGAATTGTGTCCACCAAGTTTTATGTATTAGAAACTTAGCCCCCACTGTGACTGTTAAGAGGATGGGAGATCCATTATGGTAATTGAAAGGTACAGCTTTGAAGAGGTGATTGGATTGTAGGACCATGCAGTAGTGAATGGATTAAAACTGGCAGTCAGGGGCATGGTTCTGAGGGCTTCAAAAGAAGAGAAGAGAAGAATCTGTCTGTCTGCTCTCTCTGCTTCCACCATCTTGCAATGTGAGACCCCTGGGTTGCTGTCACCATCATCAGATGGACTTGGGACTTCCAAGCCTCAGAAACTGTAAGCAATAAATTTCATTTTCTTTATAAATTACCCAGTTCCAAGTATTTTGTTATAAGCAACACAGACAGACTAATACAGAAAATTAGTATCAGAGAAGTGGGGTGTTGCTTATAACAAATACCTAAAAATGTGGAAGCAGCTTTGGAACTGGGTGTTAGGAAAAGGTTGGAGGAGTTTGGTAAACTCAGAAGAAGAAAAAAAGACAAGGGAAAGTGTGGAATGTCTTAGATACCGGTTACATGGTGGTGAGCCAAATGCTGATAGAAATATGGACTGTAAAGACCATTCTAAGGAGGTCTCAGACAGAAATCCCAAAGAGTTTATTGGAAACAGGGGCAAAGATCACCCTTGCAAGGAACTTGGCTGCATTGTATCCATGCCCTAGGACTTTGTGGAAGTTGGAATTTAGGAATTGTGAACTTAAGCATTTGGCTGAAGAGATTTCCAAACAGCAAAGCATTACTGAAGCTGCATGGGTATGTGTAACAGCCTAAACTGAGTTATGGTGGCAAAGACATGACATAAAGCCAGAATTTAAAAGGGAAGCAGAGTGTAAAGATTTGGAAGTTTTGCAGCCTGGCCATGTGGTAGAGAAGCAGAGAGCATTTTCAGAAGAAAAATCCAATGGTGCTAAGAATATTATTATAAAGGGAAGGGATTATCAAGAAAAGGGGGAAAGGGCCTTGAAGGCATTGCAGAAGCCTCTGGGGCCAACCCTTCCATTTCAGGCCCAAAGGCCTAGGGAGACAAAATGGTTTTGGGGAACAGGCCTGAGGCACCCTCCACAGGCTCACTGCTCAGGACCACCAAGAGAAGCTGCTTCCAAAACCAGCACCCTAGCTGCTTTGGTTGCTCCAGCCATGGCTAAATTTTTCTCAGGTGTAGCTGTACCTGCAGCTTTGGAAGATACAATCCAGAAGGCTTGGCGGTGTTCACATGGCGTTAAATCTTTAGGCTCACAGAATGCTGGAGCTGTGGAGGCTTGGGAGCCTCCACCCCGATTTCAAAGGATGTATGGAAAAGTCTGGGGGTCCAGGAAGAGATCTATCACAGGGGCGGAGTCACCACAGACAACCTTCACTAGAGCAATGCCAAGCAGAAGTGTGGGGTTGGAGTTGCAGCAGAGAAACCCCATCAGTGCCAATTCTAGTGGAGCTTTGAAAGTGGGACTGCCATGGAGACCCAAGACCTGTGGAGCTACCAGGGTGCAACGCCAGCTTGCAAGAGCTAAAGCATCACCTGTGACCAGGAAAACCATAGGAGTGGTGCAGCCTGAGGATTTGGGGACCCAATCCTCACACCAGCATGCAGAGGATGTTGAACATGGAGTCAAGGTACATGATTCACCAACTTTGAGATTTAATGCCTGCCCTGCTCAGTTTTGGACTTGTTTGGGACCTGTTACACCTTTCTTTTGGCCTATTTCTTCCTTTTGGAATGGGAATATGTACCCTATGTTCATCCCACCATTGTATCTTGGAAGTAGATAACTTGTGTTGATTTCACAGATGGGACTTTGAACTTTGGACTCTTGAGTTGAAACAAGTTAAAACTTTGGGGATGAAATGAATGTATTTGCATGTGAAAAGGACATGAGTTTTGGGGGGCCAGAGGTGGAATGTACTAGATTGAATTATGTCCTGCCAGAATTCCCTGAAGCTTGAATTGTATCCACCAAGTTTTATGTATTAGAAACTTAGCCCCCACTGTGACTGTTAAGAGGAGGGGAGATCCTGTTATGGTAATTGAAAGGTAGAGCCTTGAAGAGGTCATTGGATTGTAGGACCCTGCAGTAGTGAATGGATTAAAAATGGTGGTCAGGAGCGTGGTTCTGAGGGCTTTAAAAGAAGAGGAGAGTCTGTCTCTCTGCTCTCTCTGCTAACACCATCTTGCAATGTGAGACCCCTGGATTGCTGTCACCATCACCAGGTGGGCTGTGGACTTCCCAGCCTCAGAAATTGTAAGCAATTGGGCCGGCCCCGTGGCGCACTCGGGAGAGTGTGGAGCTGATAACACCAAGGCCATGGGTTTGGATCCCATACAGGGATGGCCGGTTCTCACTGGGTGAGCGTGGTGCTCAGAAACTGTAAGCAATAAATTTCACTTTCCTTATATATTACCCAGTTCCAAGTATTTTGTTATAAGCAACACAGATGGACTAATACACCTCCAAATACAGATATGATCTGGGTTTGATAATATGTATATGAAAGAGCCTCTCTGCTTCTATTTTTTCAGCAAGATTACCAGGTAAGAGGATGGGGGAAAGGGTAAGATATCTGAGAAAGTCATGTATGAAAGGATCATTCCAGAGAGGAGAAAACAAACTTATCAGAAAGAAAATTCCAGGCAATGAGAGTGCCCATTTCAGGTTTTGGGTCTTAAAATTAAACTGCAATGGATTTGTCACCAAATTGTAGGTGTGTTTTCCATTTATGTGCAGGATGTTCATCTGTTTGGGTTCAGATACAGACAAGCTAAATAATTAAATTCAATCTGAATTGGGTTTAGCCAGAAAAGCACTTCAGAGTGCTAGAAAGGCAAGGTTGTTCAGGATGTTTACAAGGGAATGATGACCATGATGGACAAGAGAGTCTAAGCTGGGTAAGGAGGCCAATATACATCAGAGAAGAGGGGTCAGTGTTGCAAATTGGTGAGGGCAATACATTAGAGACCCAGTTGGAGTAAAAATACTGTTGTAGTGGGAGAACTAGATTAATCAAGTCAGAAGCATAGGGATTGGTGATCTGAGAATAAGATGCTTGAAATGAAGATTTCAGAAGTGATACAGTTACTGATGATAATAAGGTCTAGGCTGAGGTGGGGTGGAAGGCAAGAACATTGCTGAAGATCAAGGTGACTCCAATAGATATTCTTGGAAGTTAAAGTCACCAGATATCCTGATGGGCACATATCTTTTGCAAATTCCCCACATTGCACTTAGATAGGGAGGGAGGCACTCTTAGCCTGCAAAAGTTCATCATTAAATGATGTCTGCATCCTTAAGCTGCAGGCATTACCAAAATCTGAGATAAATTACCACCAATATTATTGAAGCCTATGAGAATGGTGCTCCTTGGGATTGTCACTACACAACTTGTGTAGCTGCACACAGCAGTACTGTAAACATACCTAACCTGACCAATGGTCTAGTCCAGTGTTCTCAACAGGGGATGATTTTCTCCCCCAGGGGAAATTTGGCAATGTCTGAAGACATTTTCAGTTGTCAAAACTTAGAGTAGAAGGGGAGCAGTGCTATCAGCATCTAGTGGGCAGAGGCCAGAGATGTTACATGATACCCCACCCCCCACCCGGTATCCCCTTCCCACACACAATAAAGAATTATTCGACCCAAAATGTCAATAGTGCCAAAGTTGAGAAACTCTGGTCTAGTTCTAGAAGCTATTTTGGGGCATCTTCCTCGTTACCTTTTACCAGGCAGCCAGAAGTATTCCTCAGAAATAGCAGACCACAGTGTTTTTTTGTTTCACAGCCTGGGGTTTGTTTGTGCAGATTCCTATCAGTGACTCATTCCTTTACCTCTCCTCCTCCTCCACCCACCTATGTTTGTGATGCAACTTGTTTCCATTCCTGGCTAGAGGGAAAGAAAGCATCGCTAATCAGTTAAGTCATTCAATTAATTACCTGATGTATAAAATTAAGGTAATTAAAAAGAAAGAATTAGGTCAATCCTTCTCAATTGGCTACACTCTAGTTATCCTATAAGCTGTTAGTCTAATTGTGGAATCTCCCTGGGCTCTGAGAAATGCCCCGGGGTAGTTCTTGTCTTCCCTCAGACATTTGCAATTTGCCAAAGAGCTTGCAATGGGAATTGTATGTTAAGTATCCAATACCTAGGGGGCCAGTTCTGAATAATGTGCTACTGTCCTAAGACCTTTCCTTCAAGTTTTGTGGCAGGGTAGATAATTTATCTCAAAGACCACTTCCTAGTCCCAGCTCTGCCACTAACTCATGGTGTCACCCTAGAGATATGACTTTCCCTCTCTGGATTCAATTCACTGCCTCTATCATGCCATCTAACACTGCCTCTATCTAAATCCCATGGCATCTAACAGTGAAATAGATCTGACATGGTTCTTTGGGATTTACTCTCCAGTGAAGGAAAGAAAGATGCTAAACACAGAACAATGAAATATGACAAGTGCATATAGAAGGGCATAATATTGTCAGGTCCTTGCTACTCAAAGTACGGTTCTTGAACCAATATTATTGGCATTGCCTGAGAACATGTTATAAAAGCAGTAACCTGGGTTCTCACTCCAGGATTACTGAATCAGAATCCAGACTGTAGAAAGTAAACTAGAAAAGGGACACAGTTACCAGACTATTGCAACAATGCAGGATTATGGTATCATGAATACAGACAAAGTGAAGAGAAAATAATGAATAAAACCTAATGCCATTTTTGTATTTCAATAGCACACTTAAAAAAATCACAAGATTTTCTTATTGATTTTAGAATCTGTTTTTCAGCCTCTGAGAGACTTAAGATCAGCAGAGAGATTTTAAGTCTCTTTCCAAAGTGCAAAGGATAAAAATCTTAAGTGACAGTAACATGTAAAATAATATTTCACATAGACAAGTAAAATCTGTCCATAATCCATGGCTCCCCACTCACAAAATGATCAGGTTAAAACAAAAAGCAAAACAAACAAACAAACAAAAAAACATGTATTGGGAAAATAAATAACTAAATAAAAAAAATATATAGAAAACTCAATTCCCATTTCTAGGACTCTGTCTTCTTATCAGCCAATTGTGATGGTTAGTTTAGTTTCTTAAGGGCCCTTAAACTCTGACATCCTGAATTCAACTATTCAATAAAATCATTCATTCAACAAGTACTTACTGAGCACCTATGATACCACCAGGGGCTGTCCAGGCATGTGGACATGATGGTGACTTATCACAGACATAGTTCTTCTCCTCACAGAACTCTCAGTATCACCTTAGGATCCTTCTAGGTAGACAAACCTAAAATTACCAGAAAGACACCCTAAATTTTTCAAAGCTTAAATTGGAAAACTTGGAAGGGAAGATATATTGGTTTCCTGTGACTGCCGTAATACATTGCTACAAATTCTGTGGCTTAAAACAACAGAAATTTATCCTCTCACAATTCTAGAGTCCAAAATCTAGGTGTTGGCAGAGCCATGGTCTCTCCAAAGCCTCTAGGGTAAAATCCATTCTTACCTCTTCCTGTGCTTCTTGGTTCCATGAATTCTTTGTCTTATGGCATGTAACTCTGCCTCCATCTTCACATGGCCTTCTCCTCTTCCTTTTATAAGGATAGCCTCTAGGGTAAAATCCATTCTTACCTCTTCCTGTGCTTCTTGGTTCCATGAATTCTTTGGCTTATGGCATGTAACTCTGCCTCCATCTTCACATGGCCTTCTCCTCTTCCTTTTATAAGGATACTTGTCAATGAATTAAGGAACTGCCCAAATAATCCAGCATGATCTCATCTTGAGGTCCTTAACTTAACTGCATCTGCAAAGACCTTTTTGCCAAATAAGGTCACATTCAAAGTTACCAAGTGTTAAAACTTCGATATATATTTTTGGGAATCACTATTCAATCCACTACAGAAGGCATCATCAAAAAATAATTAAGTACTGTTAATCTTGGTACATAAATAAAGCTACAAATCTATTGGCAGAATCAACCATTGATAGTGCCCCAAAGTTGCCCCCTACTTGAGGAAAAAAATGTAAACCAAGCTGAGGCTGAGATACTACAGAGGTACACACCTTGCCATTTCTGTAAACCATTTAGCCTGGAGACCTAGAGGATGACTTTAGTGACCTTTCAGAAGTACATGAATAAGCTGATGGACATTGGGAAGAAAGGAAGCATTTAAATGATGGGCAAATTATATTAACCCTCCTGGAGAAAGTCTTTCAGAATCACTCATTAGTAGAGCTCTATTTAAGTGCATAGGTGAACAAAACATAGCCCCATTATCCTTCAGAGACTGGGAAGAGTCAAGGGAATGAATTTTAAAGGCAACAAAACTCAGTGAGAATGATGGACTTCATAACCACTTCAATATTTTTAATTCACTGACATATATAGCTTTTAATGAGTGTGTCCCCAATTTCATTTTGTTTATTAGATAAATGTCAATTAACATTGGGGATATAATAAAAATTTTGTTTCTATTATTGTTAATATTAAATTGTATAATGTTACATAGTAATATTAAATTGTGTAAAATTATGTATAGTATATATACAGTCACATGCTGCATAACGAAGTTTTAGTCAGCAATGGACCGCAAATACGACAATAGTGTAGCCTAGAAGCAGCAGGCTATGTTACATAGCCTCGGCATATAGTAGACTATTCTATTTAGGTTTGTGTAAGTAAATTCTATGATGTTCACACATAGATTCAATTCACACAAGAACGAAATTGCCTAACCACACATTTCTCAGAATATATCCATGTCATTAAGAGACACATGACTGTAATCATACTTAATCACTGACTATTATTTGGGAGAATAAGTTGGATGAAAAGCCATTCACCTACCATGAATCACTGAAATCTTTCAAGCCAGACAATATCTACATTATGCTTCTCTGAACTTTAATACTAACTGTATGATTATGTGAGATATATGTGGAGATATGTGTCATATAAGAATGTGACCAAAATATATTCATAGCCATTAAATAGATGAATAGGTTTTTACTCCAGGCCTTGATCTTAATTAAATTATTAACTTAGCAAGATACCGTTTCCTCTGTGAGCTTCAATGTCTTATTTTGTCAAATGAAAGGCATCATCTGTGGGGTCATGCATTACAGGCCCAGAGGGGGAGAAGAAAAAAAAGATATTAAAGTCAAATAAGTTTGGAAAATGCTGCAAAGTATGTATTCTTCTTAGATATTCATAATTCACATTAGTATACTAATGGTTCTGAGAAGCCCTGCAATAAAAAAATATTTATGCAAACTATTTTGTAGATATCAACAAACTGATGCTAAACCCAGAAAGACAACAACAGACTTTGAATTGACAACATAATACTGGAGAAGAACAAAGTTTAAAGACTATCAAATTTCAAGATTTACCATACAGCTATAGTTTGCAAGATAGTGTGGTATTGGTGAAAGAAAGAAACATAGATCAATGGAACAGAATAGAGAGCCCACAAATAGACCCATGCAAACACAAAGTTAATTCAATGGATAAAGGATAGTCTTTTCAAAAAATGACGCTGGAACAATTAGATGTCCAATTGGATGTTCATTTGAAAATTAACCTACATGCAGACTGTACAGGCTTCATAAAGCAAATGTACTTCACAGAGCCTGGTTTTCCAAAGCCTTGCAGTTTCAAATATTGACCTTGCAAAGGACAGGAAATTTTCCCCAGGCTATTGAGTCTCTGTTGTAAGATAAAGAATTGTACCACAGCAAGGTTGCTGGCTCAAAGACAGACAGGTTACTGATTGATGTGTAAAGATACCGGGAAATTGCTGTAAGAAGAGAATGTTTGTTAAGATAAAGCTTTTGTTAATAGACTGACTTAATTCCATGTTACCAGCTTCTATTGTTAAACTTCTTAAACTGTACTTAACAAAAACCCCACCTATGTCTCTGCTTGTAACTTGCTGGTCTGGAGAATAAATGCAGGAAGATAACCCCAATTCATGGTTAATTTCCCAAATGGAAGGAATGCCTCGTGCTTGAGGATTCTGGGATATTAACCACTTTCTGGGGTGTCTCACTGCTCAGAAGAGATGGGCTTTGAGTAATCTTTGGCAGCTCCATCACCCAGGGGAAAAGGGGTGACAAATCCGTGGGAGGCAAAGCAACAACAGACCTTATGTAAAATTCTTATATAAGAATTAACTCAAAATTAATAATATAAATGTAAAAGCAAAACTATGAAACTTCCAGAAAAAAACATGAGAGAAAATATAGGGGACTTTGACTTTAGTAATGATTTTTTAGATACAACACCAAGAGCACAATCTATACAATGTATGAAAGAAAAAAACGGGTAACTTGGACTTTATTAAAATTAAAAATGTCTTCTCTATGAAATATACTATTAAGATAATAAAAATCTGTAGATCACTTTGGGGAGTATAGACAGTTCCACAATGTTAATACTTCCAATCCAAGAGCATGGGATAATTTTTCATCTTCTTCATGTTCATACTACTCAAAATGATCTACAGATTCAATGCAATCCCCATCAAAATTGCAATGATATTTTTCTCAGAAATGGACAAAACAATCCTAACATTCATATGGCATAACAAAACACCACAAATATCCAAAGCAATCTGGAGCAAAAAAAATAAATAAAGCTGGAGGCATAACACTCGCTGACTTTAAACTATACTACAAAGCTATCATAACCAAAACAGCATGGTACTGGCATAGAAACAGACACACAGACCAATGGAACAGAATAGAGAATCCGGAAATCACCCCACACACCTATAGCCATTTGATCTTCAACAAAGACATCAAGACTATACACTGGAGAAGAGACTCCCTCTTCAGCAAACGGTGCTGGGAAAATTGGACATTCATATGTATGAGAATGAAATTAGACCCGAACTTCTCACCATATACCAAAATCAACTCAAAATCGATTAAAGAATATGTCCTGATTAAAATATATGTCCTGAAACAATAAAACTCCTTAAAGAAAACATAGGGGAAACACTCCAGGAAGTAGAATTGGGTACAGACTTCATGAGTATGACCCCAAAAGCACAGGCAACCAAAGGAAAAGTAAACAAATGAGATGATATCAAACTAAAAAGCTTCTGCACAGCAAAAGAAACAATTAACAGAGCAAAAAGACAACTGAGGGGGAGAAAATATTTGCAAAATATACATCTGACAAAGGATTAATATCCAGAATATACAAGAAACTCAAATAACTTAACAGCAAAAAAACAAGTAACCCAATTTAAAAAATGGGCAAAGATCTGAATAGACATTTCTCAAAAGAAGATATATGAATGGCCAACAGACATATGCAAAAATGCTCAACATCACTCAGCATTCAGGAAATGCAAATCAAAACCACTTTGAGATACCATCTCATTCCA
Organism: Galeopterus variegatus; assembly: GCF_000696425.1. Taxonomy (NCBI): domain Eukaryota; kingdom Metazoa; phylum Chordata; class Mammalia; order Dermoptera; family Cynocephalidae; genus Galeopterus; species Galeopterus variegatus. Next base: position 78,156 of record NW_007734143.1, on the reverse strand, counting down.
GTTAGGATGGCTCATATCCAAAAGACTGAGAATGATAAATGCTGGTGAGGTTGTGGAGCAAAAGGAACTCTCCTACACTGTTGGCGGGACTGCAAAATGGTGTAGCCTTTATGGTAAGTGATATGGAGTTTCCTCAAACAATTACAGATAGATCTACCATATGACCCAGCTATTCCACTGCTGGGAATATACCCAGAGGAATGGAAATCACCATGTCAAAGGGATACCTTTACTCCTATGTTTATTGCAGCACTATTTACAATAGCCAAGAGTTGGAACCAGTCCAAATGCCCATCATCAGATGAGTGGTTAAGGAAACTGTGGCATATCTACACAATGGAATACTACTCTGCTTTAAAAAAAAAATGAAAAACTACCATTTGAAGCAACATGGATAAACTTAGCCAAAATTATACTAAGTGAAAAAAGCCAGGCACAGAAAGAGAAATAGCACATGTCCCCACTTATTTATGAGAGCTTAAATAATAATAATAATAATATATAAATATACAAGCAAATAAATGGGAAGGCAGGGGAAAAAGACACAACAATCACAACAATTTCTTGAACTTCTTAAGACAAGTGAACAGACATGTTGGTGATGGAGGACAGGGAGGAAAGGAGGAATTGGTAAAAGGGCATGAAAATCAACTACATTGTATATTGATAAATTAAAATTTTCTAGAAAAAATAAGAAAAAGACAAGCCACAGACTAAAAGAATATATTTGCAAAACACTTACTTGACAAAGGGCTAGTATCCAAAATATACAAATAACTTTCAAAACTAAACAATAACAATCAACTTAATTTTTAAAATGTGCAAACTATGTGAATAGACATCTCACCAAAGATATGACAGCAAGAAAATATGTTGAACATCATATGTCATTAAGGAGATGATGATTAAAACAATGAGATAATACTATGAACCTATTAGAATGGCTAAAATTAAAAAAATAATAATAAACTGGCAATACCGACTGCTAGCAAGGATGAGGAGCAACAGGAAGTCTCATTCATGGCTCGTGGGAATGCAAAATAATGGTACAGCTACTTAGGAAGAGAGTTTAGCAGTTTCTTACCAATTAAACATAGTCTTACCACACAATCAAATAGATACACTCCTAGGTATCCAATCGATTTAAAAATTCATGTCTACATAAAAAACCTGCACGCAAATGTTTAGAGCAGCTTTATCAATAATCACCAAACATGGGAAGCAATCAAATTGTCCTTCAATAGGTGAATGAATAAACAAACTGCAGTATGCCCAAACAATGGAATACTATTCAGTGATAAAAAGGAACAAGCTATCAAACCATGTAAAGACATAGATGAATCTTAAATGCACATTGCTAAGTAAAAGAAGCCAGTATGAAAAGACTATACAGTGTATGATTTCATTCGTACGATGTACATAAGATTTATCTTAGCAGGCCTGAGACTGCTAACCTTAGAAAGAACTGCTTGCAAAGTTGCTCCTTGGCTAGTGTCTGGGATCTTGGATTTCAGGATAGTTTCCTCCATTCCAAGGACTGGCTCACTGTGCCTAAACTTCTTGTGCAAAAAGCATGGTGTACGCTGACACCTGCTTTCCTTCTAGGAGCCTGTAATTTTGGTACATGCTAGGCCAAGGGTGCCTGTGAGACCAGCCCCCAGTAGAAACCCTGGACGTGAGTGTCTAATGAGTTTTCCTGAGAGACATTTCACACATGTTGTTGTTACTCATTGCTGGGGAAATTAAGCACATCCTGTATGGCTCCACTAAGAATTCTTAGAAGCTTGTTCCTGGATTCATCTGGACTTCACCTCATATGGCTTTCTCTTCAATGATTTTGCTTTGTATTCTTTCACTGTAATAACTCATAGCCATGGATACCACTATGTGCTGAGTCTTGTGAGACCTTCTAATGAATTATCAAAACTTGGGATGGCCTTGGGGACCTCCAACCTATATTACATTATGGAAAGGCACAACTATAAAATTGGTACACACAGTTGTTTCCTGGAGTTTGGGGAGGGGAGTTGAAGCACGGTGGATTTTTAAAGGCTGTGAATCTATTCTGTATGATACTTTAATGGTGGATGTATGACACTATGCATTTATCAAAACCTATGAAAATGTATAAATAGCACAAAGAATGAACCCTATTGTATGCAAATTTTTATTAAAAATAATAATTTTGGAAGTAGGGGAGTCTCAAGATGGAATGCAAAGTATGGTAAAGGAATCTAACTGTGGCACAAATGTATTAAGCAACATTACTGAAGGGGTGGGACAAACCTAACATTGGAAATTAGTTGGGACTATAAGATCAAAGGAAAAAGGAACTATACAAAAACACTGTACTCTAGTTAATAAAGTTTTTTTCCATGGGGATACAAGTCAACTCTGAAACCATTAAGCATGTATAGTGGAACTGAACAATTAATTAACTGGATGACAGATGGCGGGAACCAGATTTTTCGTTGTTGAAGTTAGAAATTACAGATAAGCAACAGGAGGAGACTACAATGATGCATTTGGTACTGGATTAGAGTTGGAGACATCAGGGTAGAATCATGTTTAGCTTGATATAAATACAGATGGTTACATATAGAAATACTTATAGATAGGTAGATATACATTTGTTAGTATACACACATGTATTTCCTTGCTCTGTCAGCTAAAAGTTCCTAGAAGCAATGGCACCCCAGTTGCAAAAAGCATATCTAGCACCCTGGTGTTGGTTTCTAATACCATTTATTTAAAAAAAAAAAAAATCTTCCACGGAAAATGGCTGATTCTAGGACTGGTCCAGGCAATATACTTGTACAACATAAGCCTGAAGGCCTAAAACCCTGTGTCAAAAAGCAAAAACAAAACAAAACAAAATAAAACACACACAGTGATGAAAATATGTCAAAAGTACACAGGAGACAACTTAAAAAGTTTCCAATGGCCAAATTTGAAACAATTTGAGGAACAAAATAAAATCGTATTGAATTATAACCTAAAGTATAAAGTAAATATCTATGAGTCTATACTGATAAAAAGAAATGATTAAATAAATAAATGTGGGAGAAAAGAGAAATCTCCTGTGCAAAGGAATTCCAAATAATTTGTGTAGGTACTCTGCCTCAAGGAGATAGAACAAAACTCCCCACACTTCAAGCATGGGCTACACATAATGACTTCCCTCCAAAAATTACAGTATTGCAAAACAGACACACACACACACACACACACACACACACAAGAAGAGTAATTTTAAAATGGAGAAATCTGACAAACACTACCAAAGTCAAGTGACCACAGTTAACACCAACAGTGATAAGTCATCTTGATAGTATGTGCCCTTGATATGATTAATGAGAATAGAACTTTACCTACCTGCTCTTCCTCAAAAAAAAAAAAAAAAAAAAAAAAACACCCTGTAATCCCATTCTGATCATAAGAAAGATACCAGACAAATTCCAATCTACGGGCATTCTACAAAATACTTGACCAGTACTCTTCAAAGTTCTGAAGGTCATCTGAAACAAGGAAAGCCTGATAAATTATCACACCCCAAAAGAGCCTAAGACATGGCATCTTAATGTAAAAGGCTGTAGTGAACAAGATGCTGGAACAAAAAATAAATTAGGCAAAAACTAAGGGAATCTGAATAAAGTATGAACTTTAGTTAATAATAATGGATCAATATCAGTTCATTAATTGTGACAAATGTACCACACTAATGTAAGATGTTACCAGTAGGGGGAACTGGGTGTGGGGTTATGGGAACTCTCTGTATGTAAATAAAAACTGCTCTAAAATAAAACGTTTATATAGAAACATATTTATATTTGTTTATCCAGTGTTTTCCAAATTGATTTGACAAAAAAAAATCCTCTTTTTAAATCTGTATATTACCTACTAACACCTAGTAGAATTCATATTTTGTAGAACATTTTTGGAAAATGTTGAGTGAAGTGGTTGCTTAGAATTTCTCCAACCTTAAAGATTTGTCCCAGAAACTTGGACCAAAAAAATACCTGGATATATGGCACATCCTTTCCAAATGGCTACATGAAAGTTACTACCTTCCAGGAGTAAAAAAGCAAAGGTCACTCCTGCCCCCTCAATGGTGTTGGTTGATTCAGTGTCCTTGAAGAGTCCTCTAAAACTCCCACCCTGCTATCCTAATTTTAGCCTTTGACCCTCTAGGATACACAGCACAAGCATGACTGACTTTTATTGAAAAAAGGTCTCCTGTTGGAGAGAACTACTCCTGCCCGGGTCCTTACCTGAGCAGCAACTGCCCAAATTTTCTTTATGGACTTAAATTAATGTTGCTTTGTACTCAGTACCTTGTGGGTTCAGCCACAGTTCTTCCCCTTACAGAGTGGGGAGCTTGGAAACATCTTTCTACCTGAGTGTCAGCATCTTCACCTCTGAAAAGGAGATTATGCATCTTACCATTTCCTTCCCATAAGAACACTGTCACAATCAAATGAGATGACAAACAGCAATAAATACGATGAACTGCCAAAACCCTATCTAACTGTAAATTTAAAGGATGACGCTTGGAAACATCGTTCTACCTGAGTGTCAGCATCTTCACCTCTGAAAGGAGATTATGCATCTTACCATTCCCTTCCCATAAGAACACTGTCACAATCAAATGAGATGACAAACAGCAATAAATACTATGAACTGCCAAAACCCTATCTAACTGTAAATTTAAAGGATGACTCCCCTGCAAACACTACTCTTTTCCAAGTATTTGCTAACACTTTCATCCTCCTCGTAGGGAGCACAACCAACCCTCCCTTATGAAAACAAATTTTTCAAGGCTTATCTTTAATGCTACTTTTTCCACTAAACCTGCCCTGATTCCCAACTCAAAACTACCATACTTCTCAGCACTTTTATACTGTTAATCATCTCTTCCCTTGCTTTTAATTTTCTGCGTATCTGTTCTGCTGTGCTCATCTCATTCAATATATATCTGAATGGCATTCTTGACTTCTCTATCCTCACTGCACACATCCAAGCAATAATTCATCCTGTTTAACTTGACCTCCTTGGTACTTCGTTCTCCTCTTTCCATCACCCTTACTACTGCCTATATCACTGTCATCTGTCACTTGGATAACTGCAACAGCAACTCGGCTCCATTCGATTCCTTGGTGTACTACAAGAACAATCTTTTTAAAACTCAAATGTAATCATGTCACTCCTAATATATTTTGGGGCTACCCACTGTCTTCAGGATGAAATTCAAACTCCTTAACATAGCAGAGCCTTGCCATTTTTTGGCTCTCTAGCATTTCTCACCACTCTGATTTAGTTATACAGAATTTTCTAAAGTTTTCTTAACACACCAAGTTTTCTCATGGCTTTGCCCCTGAATCATCCCACTCACATATCTGCTGCAGCTTCTCCACCCTGCTTCATCTGAATAACTTCTAACCGTTCTTTAAGATTTCATGCAGGTGCCATTCCCTTCAGAAAGTTTTCTTTGGTCTCCCTCATAGCCAAGCTACCTGCCTGTCCTGTATGTTTTATAGCATTCTGGACATACTTCTATGTCCATAAAATTAAGTGTATATTTCATCTAGTTACTACTATTTTTTATCTGTCTTTTCTTTAGACTATCTGCTTTTTGTTGGATAAACAAACAAATGAATGAAGTCTATACCATATTCCAGGATGTTCTAGCACTTGCACAGTTTTTGTCAGGAAAGACTGCTTTGAAAATAGTATTTTCCTTCTGAAGTACTGGGGCCCATCACCTAGTTTCTGGGGAATTGGTCTAGTTTATTAGACTATGAGCTAGTCTTTCCTGGTAGCTGATGATCTGTAACAGATTAATTTCAGGCATTAATCTGCTACTCACGTACTTTATCAATGTTCTAAATCCAGCTGGGGTGGGGGTAAAAATTTAATTCAGTGAAACAATCTATCAGTTACAGTCAATAACTGCATGTTTTCAAATCAATCTATTTATTGTCTCAGCAAGACAGAAAACTGTCCAATTCCACAGTCAAATTCTTAGCCAGTTGGCTGAGTGCCTCTGTCTTTGTGTGTGAAGCTAAATGTATGTCCTCTCGTGTGTGGGCTGAGTGGGTAGAAAACTATCCCATGAGTGATCAGGGTGAGAAGACCTACGAGGACAGTCCCTCCAGTTACCCACCCAAATGCTTTTCTCTTAGATAATTTTTAATTCCAAATTTGATTCTCATTTCTTTTCCTACTGTAAATTAAATTCTTGTAACTCATCTAGAGCAGGGATAGCAAACTTTTTCATAAAGGGTCAAATAATATTTTAAGCTTTGTGGGCTAAGAGAAAAAATTGAGGCTATTATGTAGGTACTAATATAACCACTTAAAATGTAATCATTTAAAAATATAAAAAATCCATCCTTAGTTTGCAGGCTTTGTGGCTGGATTTGACTCTTTGTCTGTAGTTTACCAACTCATGCTCTAGAGAGTTACCTACCCTCTCCATGACAGCCCTTCTGCTATTTGAAGATAGCACTCGTGCTCGCATATTTCAATCTCTGTCCCACATCCAATGCCTAGCCATAATCTTGGCTTCTTTATTCCTACCCCCCTAAAGGTCTCCAGATATGCTTCCTGTTTAGTAGCACTTACAGTAAGTTATCTGTTTAAAAACACGGCACTCAGTGAATACAATTCTCTAGCTCTTGTTTGTGCAGCATAAAGTTTGGCAAGAGGCACTTATTCAGAATCCTTCTATCGGATGTTCTTGTGCTGCCCTCTCCTACCTCTGCTTCAAATAATGAAGACCCTACTCATCATTTTGATCTCAACTTCAACCTCCTCAAAGCAGCCTCTACTGATCATATCCAAAATCCTCCTCTTCCTCTCCATCCTTCAATCTCTATTTCAGTGCCTTTTGTGTGTATTTTCTTCATAGAACATATCCCAATTTATAGTTATTTAACTAATTTGTTGGTTTATTTGGAGAATATTTTGCTTGTTGGCTCACCCATCAGAATAAAGTGAAAGCTTCAAGAAAGCTAGGATAATTTCTAGTTCTACTTCACAATAGAGTAGGAGGTATCAAACTTAACCTCTGCTGCCAACACTGAACAAAATACAGTGGGCTCTCTGTATCCATGGGTTTTGTATCCATGGATTCAACTAACTTCAGATAAAAAATATTCAGAAAAAAAATTCCTTAAAGTTCCAAAAAGTAAAGTTTCAATTTGCTATGTACCAAATACTACACTGAATCCATATGAATGAAATGATGTGTAGGCATTGTATTAAGTATTCACCTAGAGATGATTTAAAGTAAATGGGAGAATGTGGATAGGTTATATGAAAATACTACACCATTTTATATAAGGTACTTTAGCATCCACAGACTTTGGTATTTGCAGGAGGAGATGGAGGTCCTTGGACCAAGTCCCTCAGATACTGAGGGATGACTTGTATATATAAAACAATGTTTTCAAATGTTGGACAATGACTAATGCAGGGCTATAATCCTTGAGAGAATGGAAGCACATGAGGTACAATTCTCTGTATTAGTCAGAGTTCTCCAGAGAAACAGAGCCAATTGGATGGATGGATGGATGGAAAGATGAATAGACAGATGTATGTATGGGTGAATAGACAGATAGATAGGTGGATAGATGAAAAGGTAGATAGAGAGATACTTATTATGGGAATTGGCTTATGTGATTATGGAGGCTGAGAAGTCCAATGATCTGCCATTTGGAATCTGGAAAACCAGAAAAGCTTGTGGTGTAATTCAGTACAAGTCTGAAGGCCTGAGAAACAAGAGGGTTGATGGTGTAAGTCCCAGGCTGAAGGCCCAAGGTCCAGGAATACTGATGTCTGAGAGAAGGAGAAGATGAATGTCCAAGTTCAAACAAAGTGAATTTGTCCTTCCTCTACCTTTTTGTTCTCTTTGAGCCTTCAACAAATTGGATGATGCCCATTCACACTGGTGAGGGCAATCTTCTTTACTCAGCTCACTGATTTAAATGCTAATCTCTTCTAGAAACACCCCCACAGACACAACCAGAAATAATGTTCTACCTGCTATCTGAGCCCATCAAGTTGAGACGTAAAATTAACCATTATGCCCTCCCATTCACACCAGCCTTCTTCTTGAGGACATTTTGTAGATTGTGACGCAGAGAAACAGAGTCAAGCAGAGAACAGCAGTCTTGCTGGACTGAGGAAACAGATCAGAGTTCACAGCTGCTAAGATGATTGGGATTCGAGGTGCGGGGAAAGGAGGGAGCAGCAGAGAAGGAGCCTTAAACATCTAAGTAAAAATATCCCTTGGGTTCTGGGAGTGACAGTGAGCCATAGTGATGAGGAAAAAGTCCTTTACAGACATAAAATTCACTGAACTTTATAAATTGCTTATGCACACCTCTCCCCTCACTGAGCCTCACAACAATCTCTGTAGAGGAGGTGGAATGAGAACAAAAAGCTTCAGAAATTGTCTGAACATAAAGACATGTCTGCAGTTAGTGGGCAAGTTCAAACTAGAACCCATAAGAAAATGATGAGACTAACATTTACTGACCACCTACTCTATGCAAATACAGTGTTAAGCCCTTTCCATAAACTACTTCATTTTTTTTTTTTTTTTTGGCAGCTGGCTTTTTTTTTTTGGGGGGTGGTTTTTTTTTTTTTGGCAGCTGGTTTTTTTTTTTTTGGCAGCTGGTTTTTTTTTTTTTGGCAGCTGGTTTTTTTTTTTTTGGCAGCTGGTTTTTTTTTTTTTGGCAGCTGGTTTTTTTTTTTTTGGCAGCTGGTTTTTTTTTTTTTGGCAGCTGGTTTTTTTTTTTTTGGCAGCTGGTTTTTTTTTTTTTGGCAGCTGGTTTTTTTTTTTTTGGCAGCTGGTTTTTTTTTTTTTGGCAGCTGGTTTTTTTTTTTTTGGCAGCTGGCTTTTTTTTTTTGGGGCGGGGGGGAGGATCTGAATCCTTGACCTTCATGTTACAAGGCTGTGCTCTAACCTACTGAGCTAACTGGCCAGCACCATAAACTACTTAATTTAATTAGCAAACCTGTACTAAGAATTTAGCATCATTACTTGTCTTATTTTACAGTCTGTCTCACTGCAAAACCAGTGTAAAGAACCACCACACTCCACGTCCTTCCCCAGAGCCTCTGCCTCTGTCTAATGCTTTTTCACAGTAACACTATTTCAAGTACGTGTGCTTCCTTGGAACTGAGATTGCCGGTAACTGGGCTCATTAACACCATTTCTTTAGTTTATTTGTCTGGATGTGAGAAGTAAATTTGTTTCCTAGCAACCCTGTCCCCTGCTCCCTTAATTTTCTCTACTCGTTATCTTCCCCATGATCAACTACAAATTAGCCAAATTATGGACAAATTTTGGATTTCCCAGCAATGGAAGGGACACTTGCAGGCATTTGTTCTCTTGGCAGGAAGTAGCTCTGAGGACCCATACTTACTGAGGACAAAGCAGGGAGATGGAAGAGGCCATTAATCTCAATGTGTCTATGGATTTGGGAGCCAGGTCTCCCAGGACAGCCACTAAATGCAGTCTTTGGCCATTTCATGGAAGAACCAATGTTAACCCCAAAAGGAGCCATAATTTTGGTTAAAAGTGAATCCCCATGACAGCTTTCTGCAAAGTTAATGGTCAATGTGGTAGTTTTACTCTCAACTCTGTTATGAAATCCCCAGATGACCCCTGCACCGCATTCCCTATCCTTTAATATCTCAAGAATCAGACAATTGTTCAAACTGCCCTGCCAAACACCCTTTGTAGAAACAGGAAAAAAATGCTCCTTATACCAATATAAAATGCAACTAGGGACTCATGCAGCCCAAATCTAATGTGTCTCCAAAAGCCAAGAGCTTTCCAATCAGGAATAATCTGTATTAAAGGCAATTTTCCAAAACTGGTGTTATTTCCTAAAATTTTCTAACAAAGATAATTTCAGAACTGTGTCCAGGAACCAAGGTGAACCTTGGGTGGTAAAAATTATTATTTTACTCTGGGTATATTTATTCTTTTATTTGTTTACCCAACACACATTTTTAAGCACAGGCCATGTGCCAGACACTATTCTAGATACTGAGGATACAGTAGAAAACAAGTCAAAGTCTTTGCACTGGACTTTAAGAATGAGCCTTTTCTTCCAGGAACATAGTAGGATGGTACATCCCTGCCTATATGAAGTGAGGACTTGATTTGGCCAATGAAATATGGACTGTACTGATGTGTGTTACTTTGGGGTAGAAGCTTTAAGAGCCAGGATATGCTTTGCTATGTTCTCCCTCCTCTCCACCTCAGAAACTAGCCAGGATCCTGGAGTTAGGGAATTTTATAACAGAGACCCTAGAAAATCCAGCCTACACATATAAAATCAACAATAAACAAACTTTGTTGCTTTATGCCATTGAAAAAAACTTTTTTTAATCTAACCTTTCCTGACAGATAGATCCCAGATATTTAGGACACAGATTCAAAATTCAATATCTCAAGATTTTCACCTGAGTCCAGCCTATCCTGACCATCTGGCATGAATGCCAATTGTCACACCAAGACAAATCCTAATTTTCCGATATAAGAGAATTCTGTTATGATTTTTTCTTCAACTATAAAGGCAGTGAAGGACATAAAGGAGAGAGACTCATGCTGGAAGTAAGAAGACCCTCAGTCAGAGGTTTCCAAACCTGACCCTGCATCACATTCACCACCTGATCGTGTTAAAAGAATTTTCTCAGCAGATCACTAGATTGGGCAGATGCCCTGAAATTAAGTTCCCCAGGTGATGTTTGGAATCATGGCTCTAAGGTATAAGCTTTCTCATAACCCTTCAATTTGACTGAACCTCTACTTTGGTTCCTGGTTTGTATCCCTATTTTTATTCTGAGGTTGGAATCCTGTTCTGAACCTAAGCTTAGTGGACTGGAATCTTGACTCCACACACACGAATTTGTTTTTCTGAAAAATGAATCTTGTCTCCCGAGCCCCCAGCCACTGGCTTGAGTTCTGCTTACCACAAATGACAGAGGACAGACACATGACACTTCTATGATCCAAAGAAATGCCACTGCTTGAAGAGGCCCTACTGGGACTCACTGTGGTACATAATTATGAAATGTTGGTAAGCCTGCAACCCTTTCTCAAAGAAATTAATTCCCCACCTTCCAGCCCCTGTTGAAGGGGTGAATCAAAGCAGATGTGATCCACTACAAGTCATAGCCAACTGCACAAACTAAGAACAAAGCCAACCTACTAACTAGCTAGCAAATAACTAGCACTCTACCTTGAGAATTTGAACACGTAAAAGGAAAAAAAAAAAAAAAAACACAGAAAGAAAAGAATGTGATCCAACACTGGTAAATGTTTAAACTGAAAGGTCATTTTCAAACATGTTCTTACTGACAAGTCGTCTTAGGAAGCTGTATTACAGAGAGAAACCAATCATCACTTTTTAATGTAGCCAGAGAGAGATAAAAAACAGACAGAACAGGCAACTCAATCCTCAGGGCCATTTGCTTCTCTGAAGCAAAATGTATAACCGTGTTTCATTTTTGTGAAATGTTCCTATAAACTTTCAAAACTCTCCTTTCCTTGAACCAGCTTGAATGGGTTTGGTTTCTTACAAAAAAAAGGATTTGCCTGTGTTGAATTCCCTTAAATGGTGAACATTGGTCTTACTCTGACCTGGAGCTGCTGCTTGGGTATGACAAATTGTACCATTACCCAGACTCAGGCCTTCCTTTCCCATCAGCCTGGGCCACTGAAGTTCCAACATTTCTTTCAGCTAAGTCAATCCTGATTACATCAATATTTTAATAAGATTACTTGCTTATTTTTACTTCCCATACTCCTAGATTGAAATAGCTTTATTGTTCTTTTGATACTTTTGAAAAAGTATTAAAGCCATCAACCAATATGTATTTGACAAAGTATTAAATAGTTGGGAAAATGAGATATTAAAATGTATCCCATCACCTTCATTGAGAAGTTCCCCCCATACTTTCTTATAAATCTAGTTGTGCCTGACTTAAGGAAATTTATAATGAAAAACATCTTAACTCGTAATAAGTTAGGAGGATTAATTTGTCTTTCCAAGGCAACTCTTCAAATTTACAGCACTCTCCTTCTACATGTAGGCATTTATTTTGAAGATAAAACTACCCAGAAAAACTGAATAGGGGAGGGAGAGAATAAAGTAATGTCCACTGAAGGATATCTTGGAGAATCATGAAAATCAATAGAAAAGCAGCATTTGATTTGCATGGTATATTTCCAGTACATGCCACTTATGTGTAGCGGTCAACCCACAGAGCCCATGACTTCAGAGATTCCAGAATGAATTCAGCTGACTCTAATCTCATTCCAACACACTCAAGACAGTCCCCAGGAAATGATTTTACAGCATCATTCTTTTCAAGAATCAAGTGTTACTATCATCTGGTTGCAATGGTCTCTTCTTTTCACAACAGAGATATCTTAATGCTGAGGGTCCTTACTGTCTCCACACCTCAACATAATGATTTCTTTTTTCCTCAAATGCAATTGGTATGATTTAAGACACTCATCAAGAAAGAGAAACTGGGGCCGACCCTGTGGCTCACTCGGGAGAGCTCGGCGCTGGGAGCGCCAAGGCCGTGGGTTCAGATCCTATATAGGGATGGCTGGTGCGCTCACTGGCTGTGCGTGGTGTGGACGACACCAAGCTGAGGGTTGCAATCTCCTTACCAGTCCCAAAAAAAAAAAAAAGAAAAAAAGGAAGAGAAACTGAATTCTGTACAGATACATCAATTTTTGCTGAGCAACATTCTCCTCACTGCATCTTGACTTTCTTCTCCAGAATTAAGAAAAAATTATAAAGCATGGATTTATTGGAGGGCAGATGTTAGGTGTTAACAGTACAACTATTTACTTATTCTATAGGTATTAATGGACATCTAACAATTAGTCTATCATTAGTGATTATACTTTTGTTAGATTTCTACATGAGAGGTCTACCAGTAATCAATTTCAAAAAAAATATTTATTATAGCATAGTGGTTAAGAACATGGTCCCCAGAGTTGGTTGCCTGGGTTCAAACCCAGCTTCATCACTTACCAGCTATTGTTATTCATGTACATAACATAAACTTTCTAAGACTTAGTTTCTCGTCTTTAAAACAGGAATGAACACAGAAATAACCTTGCAAGATCTTGTGTGAGTAAAATTGTATAATCAATGTACAATGATTAATTTTACATCCACTTGACTGGGTCACAGAGTACCCAGATATTTCCTCAAACATTATTCTGGGCGTGTCTGCGAGGATGTTGTTTTTTTTTTAAAGATGACCAGTAAGGGGATCTTAACCCTTGACTTGGTGTTGTCAGCACCATGCTCACCCAGTGAGCAAACCGGCCATCCCTATATGGGATCCTAACCCGTGGCCTTGGTGTTATGAGCACCACACTCTCCCGAGTGAGCCACAGGCTGGCCCTGCGAGGATGTTTTTTAATGAGTTTAACATTTGAATCAAGAGACTGAGTAAAGCAGATTGCTGTCCCTAATGTTTGTGACCTCATCCAATCTGTCAGAGATCTGAACAGAAGATAAATTTGACACTCCTATGAATAAGAGGGAACTCCTCTTGATTGACTTCTTGGGCTGGAACATTGGTCTTTTCCAGATTTCAGAGAGGAATGAAACATTGTTCTTCTTGGGTCTTGCGCCTGCCAGATTTTGGATTAGAATTTCCACCACGGGCTTTCTTGGTTCTCAGGCTTTCAGACTCAGGCTGGAACTACCCATTGACTCTCCTGGGTGTCCAGCTCACCAACTACAAATCTTGTCTATTATAAGGACAGCCTCCATAATCATACGAGCCAATCCTTATAATAAACCTCAATCTTAATCTTTCTCTCTCTCTACATATATAAAAAATGAAAAATGGTCTTGCTATATATGTAGAGAGAGACACACACATACATAGTACACACACACACACACACACACACACACTTCCTATTGGTTCTGTTTCTTTGGCAAATCCTAACTAATATGCTATGTAAAGCATTTACCACAATGCTAGACTCAGAGTAATACTCAGTGAGAGATTAGCTGTTAATATAATGAAGAGCCTGGATTGGTCATTGGTGGAGGCAACTACCAAGATAATTCAAATCAAACATTTGCTTTCAGAGGACTCGCAGAGCCTGTTCCCTTTAACCCTTTAAAATACACTCCACAATGCATCACAGCTGTTGGTGTGCAAATTCTGTAGAGGTCCCAACATGAGTCTAAATCAATTCACCATCTAAGATATCAACACACTGAGGAATTCCAGAGGAGCATCCAGGAGTTATGTACTGATATAAAGGGCCCAGGAGCCTCGGGGGAGAGCCTAACCCCCAAAATGATGAAAGCAGACAGACTTGTTGGCCCAAGAACAAAGCCTCGGGCTTGAACAGGAGGGTACATATAATCATTTAACTGAAAATATAAAAAGCCCGTGCTCAAGACATGTCATTTTGTTTCTCTTTTAATAGAAGTACTTATTCCATTTGTACTTTCTTAGCCCAGACTTTCTTCTTTTAATTTCCTGGAATGCAGGATTGAATTAATTTGCATGGTCAATTCATCCCATGCAAGGTTTAAATTTATCTTCTTGAAACCAGCCTGTAGCTGATTGTCTCAGTAGTTAGGAAACCACAACATGAGTCCAGTCTCCACGTAGACTAAAGCTACTACAGCCTGGGGTATATTTATAGCCTGGGGGGTATGCTAACACTTGGGAGAGTAAACAGTACAGGACATGAAAGAGGGTGGAGAGCATCCTCTCTTCCTGCAAAACAAGAACAGCATGCCCCGCCCTTGGAATGTTACAGTAGCCTTGTCTGATGCCTTGCTGTCCCCAGCTCCTACCCCCAGTCTTCTAATCCCATAGCTAAAGCCATTCAATACCTGCTGCAGGTCCAGACACACTATAGAAGTCTAAGACCCAAATTCCTATCAGAGGTAATCCTTAATAATATTCATCATTATTTTATTTGATTACACGTTCAATATAAAAACATTGGAAATTGCACACATAAAAAGACTCAAAAAGCTTGAAAATGAAATTATATGTAATTTAATCACTCAGAGCAACAGATAACATAAATCCTTCCAGGACTACACTCACTCACACAAACACACATAGTAGTATTATATAAAAGTATTGTTGGTAGGGCTGGCTGGTTAGCTCATTTGGTTAGAGCACAGTCTTATATCACCAAGGTCCTGGGTTTGGATCCCTGTACTGGCCAGCCACCATAAAAAGAAAAACCAGGAAATTATATAAAAGTATTGTTGTACAACTTGCTTTCTTCACTAACTACATAATTTGGACATTTTTCTCACATTATTAAATGATCTTTATTATTTTTTATGGCTTTGAAACACTGTTGAATAGAAGTATTACAATACTCACAGAGTTAACTAATCTCCTTCTGTGGGACAGGGGATTATTTCCACTGTTTTTGCTGTTCTAAATAATATCACAATTAATGTTCTTAAGTCGTCATCTTTATGAGCTCCTAGGGATTTCCTTAGGTTAAATACTTGGAAGCAGAAATGTTGGACCAAAAGATGTGTACATTTTTAAGAATTTTGGAACAAATTTCCAAATATTCTCATAGAGCGTACCTTGAGCAGAGTCTGTTCCTCTAACAGTACATGACTGATTCAGAAGCAGCTAATGAGACCTAAAGCAATACACAGGTAACACAGCATTATCCATCCATCCACCAACAGGTATTTGTTGAGTGCATACTAGGAACACAGCAGTGAAAAAGACAGGTATTTTTTAAATCTTTTTTTACCTCTGCCCTCCCTGTCCTCACAGTCTAGTAGGGAAATCACACAAGCAATTCTAATACTGATCCATTTAGCCTTGTTACTGCTTCCATTCTGACAATAGGTCCCATTTGAAGACAAGTCGCCTGCCTAATTGCTGGGACTAAGTGTCTGTTCTGGATACTGGATCTCTTTATTCTTCCTCACTGAGGGCCATGTATTGCTCTCATGACATCTCTTGGAGATGCTGCAGGACCCTGGAATGGCAGCCAGCTTTGCTGAGAGCATTTCTCTCTGCCTACACAAGTTACCCACCAGCTACGCTACACTCCAGCTGTACATTACCCCTTTTTTGGAAAAGCTATAAAATCACAGCTACTTTGGCTTCATTCTACTCACTCTGTGCCAGCATTTAATATAAATTATTTTATTTAATCCAAACAACAGTTCAGAATGATTCTGTTGTTATTCACATTTTATGGGTGCGGAACAGGAGGATCAGAGAGTTTAAGTAATGTGCCCACAGCAGAGCTGGGATGCAATTCACTGGGTTTCTCTTACCTGCATTTCACTGGGTTTACCTGGTCCTCTATGTTCTGAAACAATGCTTGTTGTGCCTGGCTGAACACCACTGGTCATCTACTGCTGGGCCCTGTCTCACCCAGTGGATAGCAGGGGCCTGGTGCTCTCTAGAATCTGCTCCGACAAGGTATCAGGCTGCCTGTGGGCAAACCACATCTCCACTGCCAATGATTCCTGAAGCTTGTACTGAAGATGACCAGCTGCAGAGCCAAGTGAGGTTCTTGTTTAAATGAATAAACAAAATGTGGTGTGTGTACACAAGGAAATATTATTTGGCCATAAAAAGGAATGAAGTACTGAGACACACTATAATATGGATGAACCTCAAAACATTTGCTAAGTGAAATAAGCCAGATGCAAAACAATAAATATGGTATGATTCCATCTATATGAAATAGCTAGAACAGGTCGATCCACATTGACAGAAAGCAGATTAGTGATTGCCAAAGGCTGGGGAGGAGGGAGAAATGGGGAGTGACTGCTTAATTGATATGGAGTCTCATTTTTGATGATAAAAATGTTTTGAATATAGACAGAGGTGATGGTTGCACAGGATTGTGAATGTACTAAATGTCACTGAATTGTTCATTTTAAAATGGTTAGTTTTATGGCATGTGAAGTTCACCTTAATTAAAAAGGGGGTGAGGTGGAAGTCGACAATCTACTGAATCAAAATATTTGGGCTCAGGAATGTCCTTTTATATTCGTACAAGCTCCCAGATGATTATGATGCACACTAAAGTTTAAAAAATATTTCTGTACAGCTATATAAAAACAATCATCCAAAAGAATCCATAGATTAAAAGGGGTTTTTTCAAAGCTTGTTTTAAGAAAACAAATCCTGGGGCTGGCTGGTTAGCTCGGTTGGTTAAAGTGCAGTGTTATAACACCCAGGTCCAGGGTTCAGATCCCCGTGTCAGCCAACTACCAAAAAAGGGGGGGAGAAAGGAAATCCTAAAGCAAAAGCATGATTATAATTAGCACAAAGAGCCCTAAGGTAAGGTGGCACCATTGATCTGCCTGGTGTCATTATTTCCAATTAGCAAGATTTGCCTGGACCATTTGCATATGTGTCCAACATAGTCACTGGGTTGGGGAAAATGAGGACAGAAAACAGGGGAGAAGAAAGGCATGGTGATGTGTGAAGAACAACAAACTCTAGTCAAGAGGGGGAAGAACAGTGGCTAATCAATATGACCAAGCAAAGTACTGGCAAACCTCTTGCGTAGCCCTGTATTAAATGGGAATCAATAGGCTGAAAACCAAGGATTCGATAAAGGCATTAAGCCATGGTGATTCCTTTCGAAGCAAATTAATTCCATCGTGGTTCTGTCTTCTGCTCTCCTGCAAGGGATTTGGGTGGCGTGGCTCCCAATGAAGGCTCTGTCACCATTTTATCCCTAGGAGGGAGATTTCTTTGTTTCTGGCTTTCTTCCTTCAGTATATTGTCTTTGCTTCAACTTCTAAGACAATTGCTTTGTGTTGCAAGGGAAACATAACCTATTTTCACCAGCTAACACCTAACAAAGGCCAGATCTCTGTGATTAATGCTGCTGTTGATAACCTTCCTAAAGAACCATGGCAAGTCACGGTGTGTTCCTTCACTCATGAACACAGTAGTGGGGCACTCTGTGACAGGAGTCATATTAACAATATTATAGGTATTGTCCTATTTAATTCTTACTACAGCCCGATGGAAGTAGGCACTGTTATGATCATTTTATGGATGAGGAAACTGAATCTTGAGTGGTTTAGTAACTGCCCCAATGTCTCCTGACTCCAAAGCCTGCCTCATGACCAGTATACTGTCTCCATGCACCTCCCTAACTGAATCCCTCCAAGACTCCAGGAAATGACTGTTACCAGTGACCCTCCAAAAGCAGACCTCTTCCCACTACCCCTAGCAGTCAGAGAGGATTTCTGAGAGCATCAGATGAACAAAGAAGAGTCAACTTTCTCCCAACTATGAAGTCTTATGTTAAGAGGGACATTGGCTAACAGACTTCCACAGCCCCTGAGCTCTTATCAGCCAAAACTCTCGGCCCATATCCAGCTCCGGAGTGAGGAAGGGAGTGTTTTAGATGAGTCACTATTAAGGATCATCAACCTAGATTTGCTACAAGGAGAACACATTTGCAACATATTAAGGTAAACTAAAGCAATTACTTTGGATTCAAACAACCTGGGTCCTAATCCCCAGCTCTTCCACTTTAAGCTGTGTGACCTCTGGCAGTTTTGACCTTGTTAAGACTGAATCCTCATTTGCAAATTGGAGGTGTTTATTTTACTTAGTGGCTATTTAGAGTGAATGAGATATTCCACATAAGAGCATTTAGCACATGCATGGCACAGAGTGAATTCTTAAATGCTAGGTGCCACTATTATTTTTATTTCCCTAGACCAGACCACAGCTATGCCGGTAATCTACACACAAGCTGCCTTAGGCATGACTGACAAATGCTAGAGTGGAGTTTACATAGACTTGTGCCCACACAAACCTGGGTCTTCTTTCCTAGCAACCAGTGCCTAGTTAATTAACCTCAGTTTACCTAGCTGCTAAGTGGGAATAACAATATTGTCTATCTGACAGGTTTGTGGTCTGGAACGTTAAAAAGGGCCTCAGTGGCAGCCTGCCCCCGATTTTACCGATTGGATCACCCATCATAATACCTTCTTTGTCCTCAGTTTTAGACTCGGTTTTCCCCCCTGTCTCTTGGGAATTAATGCAGCGCTATAGAACTCTGTAGGGCATGCAGACGGCACGGAAGCCGAGGCTCTAGACACTTGTAGCCACTGGCCACTAGGGGGCGCTAGTAAGCCACAGAAAGCTGGAAGACTGCCTACATGTCAGGTCTCTTACACTGAATTTCTTACTGAAAGGGCTTCCTGGACACGGAAATCCATGTTAGGGCCCTTTGAAAGGAAATCTGGCTTTATTTTCAATAAAGGTGTTAGCTCCATTTTTTCCTAAGGTTGAAGGGAAGAGAAGATAAGCCTTAACCAGCTCCTATCTAGTCAGTGAGCCTCAAGGTTGGTTGAGGAGTAAGGGAACTTGTATGACAGTATTTGGAAATCCTGGAAGATCCTCCACCTACAAGAATTTTCCCAATGCCCAATGACTAAAATCCCTCTAACTTACAAACACTATAAACTTCTAAAGCCCACTGATAAATGTAGATATTCCGGAAGGGGCCACATGTCAGGTCACAACTAGATGCTGTGACACAGAAAAAGGAATCAGATTACAACAGAGAAAAGCATGCAAACCTAGAGCTTTAGACATGGGTTTGAATTCTAGCTCCACCACTTAGCTGTGAAACCTTGAGCAAGTTATTTAACCTTCCTGAGATTCAAATCCTTTGAACTTTGAAGCCACTAGGCTTATTATGTGGCTTTAGTTAAATGAGATAATGTATATAACATTTCATACACATGGAAAGTCTAAGTAATTTTTCTTAATTGTTATTTTTCTTTTGCTGGGTCAAAATAAGAGCTGAACTCAAGTCAAGGAGAGTGGACTTGCTGGCAGGGGGCTGTGGGCTGAAGAAGAGAAAAAGGGGTTCAAGGAGACTGTAAAGGGTGGGAGAAAAAGCCAAAGTAGATGTTTCCAGTTCATTGAAGTCCAGATGAAGGAAGCAAAGAAATTCCAAGACACATGCTCATGTATTCAAAATTCTTTGTTTGTAGGATGTATACTTGGGTGTATATGAAGTTAGAGGTATAAAAAGTATAGCTCAACTTTATATCCCAGATGCCAAAGAACTTGTAAAGTCCCTGGAGACAGGACACCAGAGGCAAAATGAGGCTAGAAAAAAATATCAATTGGTAGAGAGATCAGGAGAAATGAAGACTATAAGACTACCCAACCGTGGATCTCATCCTGCGAGAAACACAAAGCAAATCAGAGCACTTCTACAGGAGAGGGCGTGGCTTGGGAGGGGTACACAAGCATCCCCCTAAGAGGAGATGAAGAAATTGGGATGTTCTGCTGGAAAAGAGAAGCACAAAGGGAATTTGATTCCTATCTTTGGAGTGCTCAGAGACGGTATGTGCCTCTAGGAGCAACTGGCCGATTTATATGTGGCCCAAGAAGATACAGTTGGGATCAATAGGTGTCTGAGAGTTTATAAATCCCTTGACATTGTGCCTCACTCTGTGTGTGTGTGTGTGTGTGTGTGTGTGTGTGTGTGTATGTGTCTCTCTGTGTGTGTTCACTGCACATATGTACATTTTTTAGGGGGAAAGGATTCATAGCTTTCTTTATCAGATTCTCATGACCTCAAAAAACTTAAGAACCCATGACGTAAATAATAACAGCTAATATTTATCAGGCAATTACCAAGTACTAAGCACTGAGCCAAGCCCCTTACATAAGTTATTGAATCTTCACAAGAACCCTCAAGAGGCAGGACAGCTGACTTTGCAAGCTTTGAAGCCAGCCTGCCTTAGTGCGTATCTTAGTTCTGCTGTTAGCTACGTAACCTTTGGCAATTTGCGTTCAGTTCCCCCGTTGTAAAATGGGGATAATAATAATGACCTCAAAAGGTTGTTTTGAGGATTAATTTAGTATATGAAAGCTCTTGGAATAGCATCTGACAAATAGTATGCTTTCTAACTGTTAGCTATTCAGTGGAATGCTGGTAAATGTTTAAAATCCAGATCTTGAAAGGATAAAAGAAAGAAAAGTTCTAATTTGTAAAATTTGACAATTTCTGTTGTGTGAATACTAGTACATTGGCCAATTTCAAGCTACTGAAGTGAAGTCAACCAGCTCACAAAACTCCTAAAAAATTAACAATCAGTTATTATGAGGTGGTACAAAGCCAGCTCCAGGACACCATTATATTAAAGTTTTTTCTTATCCTCCCTCTCTTTTTCTTCGTCTTCCTCTCTTTGTGCTGATTGGAGATGGCCAACAGATACCTCTCTGGCTCTTTGAAGGAGTGGAGTTTATGAAGGATTGAGAGAAGCAATGTTTACATTCTGGACAGAGGAGATAGGTTAGAGAATAGGAGTTTAAAAATCTGGCAAGAGAACAGAAAACTGCTTAGGTCAAGAAATGTTTCTGCAAATGATGGGCATGGATCTTTCATGGGATAACAGGGAAGTAAACAGCTACCATATACTGAGTGATTATTCATGCAAAGTGCTTTACCTTCAATGTTTCATTTAATCCTCGCGACAGCGTTTTGAGGTAGGTGGTACTAGATGGTACTTGCTCCAAATTCACCAAGGAGGAAAAGGGGACTTTAAAACATTAAGAAACCTGCTCCAAAGCATAAGACAGGAGGGGGAAGAGCTGAGAGGTGAGCTTAGTTAACAGCCCAGGATGGTAAAGCCCACACAGCCTTTCCACTTTTCTGTGCTACTGCTTGAGCAACAGAGAAACATTCAGGGAAGGCCACTTGGGTCTACCCACACATGGAAAGAGGCATCCCTGAGACTCTCTTTAGGTAAATTCTATAGGTGGAACCCCAACCTTTGCAATATCTCCAGCAGTCCTGCTCCAGAAAGCCCCTTCATAGATGGATTCTCCAAGCTGTTGCAGCAACAGAAGGCTCCTCCAGCCACCCAAATCTCTAAGACCTTTCTGCTGCTGCCACGATGGGGTTACCCTCCCATGGTAGTTCTTTGGGACTACTAACATTTCCTGCCCTGATCCACCAGGATTCTCCCCCACAGAATTAGCTCAAGCACCCAACACAAGGTCACTTAGGCAACTATGGAGTCATAGTCAAGTGACATAAGAGGACATGCAAAACTGCTAAGCCTTCAACCATCCCTGACAGACATCTCTTTCCTCAAGAGAGGCTGTTCATGGTATAATTAGGATGACAGATTCTGGAGTTAGATTGCTCAGTTCCAATCATGGCTCTGCCATTTGCTAATAATGTGACTTTAGACAATTTACATAATTTCTATGTGCCTCAGTTTACTCAACTATAAAATGGAGATAATAGTAGGGTCCCCTTCAAAGCACTGTTGTAAAGATTCAATAAAATAATATTGAGAAGGGTCTTAAAAGGAACTTAAATTCATATTATAAGTACATTATGCACTCAATAAATGTTAACTATTAAGCCTGCCCATAAATTCATTTTCCAGATCCAACTTTGGGAAACTTATTGCTCACCCCCACATATTCTGGAATTCTGGTTCTTGGACTCATTGACTTGCTTTTATTTGCCCCCAACCAGTGGTTCTTAATCTTTTGAAAATTTGCTGATTACTTTGAAAAATGAAAGCTATGCACCCTCTTTCCAGTGAAATATACATATGAAAAACTTGCATATATTTTCAGGGAAGTACCTTGGCCCCCTAAGGTCCCCTCTTGGCCTTGCTCACCCGACTAAAATCCCCTGCCTTCCATCTAACTATGTCTATCCTTGATTTGGCTCTCGGATCCTTCCCTTTTCTACCCTGTTTTCTACAATTCTTTCTACACACAATGGTCTTTCAACCCTCCCCTTCTTGTCTGCCTCCAATCCCGCATTAACTAACATAGCTCTTCCATACAATAGCAACCCTCATAACCACTAAGAATCAGAATAATTGGGCTCATAGTTTCAGATATACATTGGCAGGGCAAGAGAAAACTGCAATATTGTGCATGGAAGATCCTGAATTATCTTCCCTTCTAACAATTACAATTCCTCAGACTCCAGTTTACATGCCATCATGTCCACTTTTGCCATATCTGAACCCACCTCTCAGCCCATAATAATAATTCCAGTACAAGGCAAACTTGGTACTGAAGCTGGAGCATTCTGTCTGCTCCAGATATGAGAAACATATCTTCCAAAATCCAAAACATGTCTTCCAAAGGTATCACTTCACTGGGATCTATGCTGAAATTCAGTGGTCCCCAGGGATAAGACACTGTCCCTAGAAATGAGCAACATGTTTAATCAGCAGGAAGAACATGGCCTTTTCCATGTCACATGGACCTGTAATATCATATGTGAGACTTCAGGCAAGTCCCTCTGAGTCTTACCTTACTCTGTAAATTGGGGATAAGAATGGGAGTAAGGGTGATGGTCAGCACCAAATAAAAAAGCCCGGAGTTACCACCCTGCAGTCATTCATCAACTGAACACCTGTTTAGTAGGAACTTTCTGTGAGTTGGCCATTGTGTTGAGACTCAGTATGCAACTATGCAGAAGACATTTTGCCTGTCCTCAAGTTGTTTACAGTGCTTTTGGGAAAACAGATCTTAGCAACTCTGTGTTGGGGGAAGACACAGGATGTTCAAGGAACCCCAAAAAAGGGACACTTAGAAAAATGTTTAGCACACAGTGGGCACTCAGCAAATGTGAATAGCTCTCTTCCTCCCTTAGCTAACAGGGAGATCTTCCAGCAACCAAATCAATCATCTTTTTACAGATAGTGCCCTAGAGGGTAAGTTCTTGATAACGTCTGTCTTCTCAGACACTAGCAGGTGTCATCTCCCATTATCCCTCTGAAAAAAGCAAGGCGGGGAGTGGAGAGAATTCATCAGGCAGAGCCATTTAGACCAAATGAGTTGAGCCCAACTGTTCACTCTATTTGTTAGAGCACTCACTGTCCTTATCTTGTGGCCAGGAGAGCAATAAGAAAGAAAGCAGCCAGGAAAATTAATCAGGACCCAGAGAATTTTAATAAAATGTTATTGGAAGTCAGTGAAAATGGTGAGGAGGGGAGAGGAGGTGTAGTCTCTGGGGCACTTGTTTCTGTTTTAATTGGATGACTTGGGTCTAGTTGTTCCCCCCAAAAAAGCCCCACTGATTCCCAAGCTTTGCTTGTAGGGCTCATGTTAGCTTTTCTCCTCCAGCCCCCTCCTTGCCCAACATCTGCTCACACCCCACTTTTATTAATAATTCTGCCTTCCATCCCAGGGGCTCCTAGTTGTAACATGCTTCTTGTCCTTTCTGTGTCAGGTAAGTGCCCAGTGTTAGGAATACAAGAACCAGGCTTTTGAGCCCACTTTCTGCCACTAACCTACCGTGGGACCTTAGGCAAATCTCCCCTCCTTACTAGATCTTAGTTTCTTCATCTGTAAAATGGGAAAATTAGAATGGACCTTTCATTATCTTTATTATCTGTCTATTATTTTTTGATTCTGAAATGTAAGTACATACCCTATGGCTTCAGTAAAAGGCCTTTAATGTCAGCTGGTGGGTAAGTGCCCTTACCTGGCGTTAGAGAACAGGATGGTCTTGTGGCTTTGCGTTGTCCTTTTCTGCTCCCCATGAAAATTCAAACCTAAGTGTTTTTGTCCATTTTGTGTTGCTATAACAGAATACATGAAGCTGGGTAATTCATAAAGAACAGATTTACTTCTTATACTTCTGGGGCTGAGAAGTCCGGAGTGAAGGAGCCTGCATTTGGTGAGGGCCGCCTTGCTGCATCATCCCATGGTAGAATGGCAAGGCATCATGTGCACCAGAGAGCAAGAGATCAAACTTGCAGCCTCAGGCCCTTTTATAATCAGCATTAATCAATTCATAAGGGTGGTGCCTTCATGACCTAAACACCTCTCATTAGATACTGCCTCCCAACACTGGGGATCAAGTTTCTAACACATGAAGTTCGGGGGACACATTCAAACTATAGAGTACCAAGTAAAGCAGTTGACTTCTGTGTCAGCTATCTGATAGGAACTAGGTTTTTTTGGAGATTCCTGCTCATTCTTCCACTGGGCTCAGTCCTATTAACACCCCGGCCCTCCCTCACTGGTGTTCCTGGGCTGGTTCCTACATTTGTGTA
Organism: Galeopterus variegatus; assembly: GCF_000696425.1. Classification (NCBI taxonomy): domain Eukaryota; kingdom Metazoa; phylum Chordata; class Mammalia; order Dermoptera; family Cynocephalidae; genus Galeopterus; species Galeopterus variegatus. The sequence continues at coordinate 53,041 of NW_007734143.1, read as the reverse complement.
GCACCTCATTCTTACAAAGGCTGCCTCAACCAAGGCTGAGAAAACGTGAGCAAATTGCTAAAGTTACGCATCAGTTAAATGACAGTCCAAACTCTGACTTGGGTCTTTAAACCACTGCTCTTTCCACTACATGACAATTCTCTTCTTAAACAGCAAAGACATTCCAAAATTAATATTCTAACAGTCTAGGATGATGAGAGAATAATGCTAATTTAAAAATCACTAATGAATATGCACTAAAATATAATTGAGTAATGTATAAAAGTTTAAGAAAACCAAAGTCCAGATACTTAAAAAAGGGAAACAAATTATTTTTCTTTGGCTTCACCAAACAAAGTGACACCCACTATAGTGGATCTGGATCAGCTTCTTGGCAACAGAAAAAAATATTGCAAACACAGCTTTGAGATTAAATTTTTTTAAAAAGAGCAATGTAAGGATTTTTTCCTCTTTTAGTTTTTTATTGGCTCATGTATTAAAATTCTACATTTCATAGTTACAAAAAAAAACAAAAAAAAAAAACAACCCTTCTACTGCATTGTGAAAATAAATTGGTAACATCAGCACATTCTCTTCCCAGCTAGATCCCAGGTCGGTAATGTTTTTCTCCCATAAAACCATAATCCCATAAAATTTAAGGTTATTAAGTTGCAGGTGAATAATTCATGAGGCAATTATGAAACATTTATGATGGAATATTATGAGCTTCCAAATAAAAGAAAACATTTGGGGTCGCCGAATTGACAAACTTTGGTAGCTAATCTTAGATCTCCCTTGAGGGATCTGGATGGGCATTCTCTGCTCTGCTCTTCACTGTCTTGGACATTTAGAGGTGGGTTAAAGAGGTATCTGAAGGACACCTCAAAAACTCAGCCAGCTGGTGTCACAATCCACTGCAAGAGACATGAGTACTGCTTGAGGATAACAGCCATGGTGAGAAGGACAAAGCTTTGTGGAGGGACTAAACTGTGCCAGGCACTATGAAAATCACTTTACACACATTATGGTTCTAATTCCTACAGTGACCCTCTGAAATCAGTATTATCCTTGCCAGTCCTATTATTTAGACCGTGAAACTGATTTAAGGGTAAACAAATTTAATAACTTGCCGAAGATTACATATGTAGCAAGTGGTAGAGCTGGGACTCAAATTGAAGGAGTCTAACCCTTGAGCTTCCACTCTTAATCACCGTGATGTACCGCCAGCCAAGACCATGGCTGTAAAACAAAGAATAGTGGCACCATTAATGTGTCATTTACACACAGTCTGTCCTGTTCTTCAAAATGCTTTCACATGCATTATTCCATCTTCACAGGCTTCTGGAGTATTATTGCCAGGTTTTGTTGGGCAGAAGTTATTGTCTCTATTTTTGCAGATAAGTAAACTGAGGTCCAGAAAAGTTAATGACCCAGGAAAGGTCACACATCAAGTTAGTAGAGGAACCACAACTAGAACTTGAGAGCTTAATCCTAATGATGTAGACACCATCAAATAACAGAACTGGAAAAGAGTTTCATTTGTAAATCTCCATCCAATACAGCATCTCTGAAGACAGGCCTCCCTCTTCTCCAGCATCACTGGTGATAAGGAGCTCTTTGCTTAATGCAAAAATGCCTTCCGCTGTCATAAAGTTCTGAAAGTGGTTTTTTTATTGTTGTTTTTTGGGTTCTGGGTTTTGGGTTTTTTTAGTCCTGAGTCAGTATTTGTCTCCTTATGACTGACTTTTGTTTTATCTGGAAGAACAAAAATCTCCATCCTCCTCCTTTAGCAGCCACTTGCCTGCTTATGACGGGCTCTTCTACCATCACATCTACACTCCAAGAACTTTAAACTATTCTTTATACCCCATGTGTTTTTAACCTATCTCTTATCTCTCTTCCTGGATGGGCCCCACCATGTTAATTTCCCCATCCAAGCCAAGCTTAACCCCATCTCAAGGGACATCTGTTTGGATTAGGCTCTCTCTCCCTCTTACATGGAGCTGTGCCATTCCTCCCCCTATTGATATAAGTGAATCTAGCTGAGATCCCATTAACTTCTGCCCCAATGCACTTTGTGAACCAGCTGCCCCACCCAAAGTTTTTTCATTTGAACCACTATCAAACTAAGTTGCCTCCATGACATCTCCCTTCTGTACACATTCTACTCATCTGCAGCATATGGTAACTTCAAAACATCTTTCAGCACAGGCAGAAATAGCGTCCCCAATGCCATCCCATTTATCTGCATTTGCTCTGCAACACTGAGCAGTGAGCATGACCTGAGCTTCTGAGGATGCCCACAGCTGGTCCAAGCAGATAGAGGAGAAAGTGCCCACCGGGGGATGGGATGAATCACCCTCTCTGTTGGAAGCTAACTCTGTTCTAGTAGATTCTTAGTGTCATGCAGCTATGTTTCAGGGGCCAATATCTCATCATTCCCTCCCTGCTATAGTGATAGTGTAATCTACTAGTCAGAACTAAGACTAATCTTAAAGATATCTTATCCCAACTTTCATCTTACAGGAAGCTGAGTCCCCGAGAAGAGAAGGGACTTGCCCAGTCAGTGTTAAAAGCGAGACTCAAGTGCAAACCTCACGGCTCCAAGCCCCTCCCCTCTATACTGGAATCTGAGCAATCATCTAGTCCAACACCTCATTTATAGTTGAGCAAACTGGGGCACAAAGAGGGATGGTCACCCAGCTCAGAACTGCTCAGAGGAAGAACAAAACTCAAATTTTATTACCAATGTTTTTCACTGATTTAAAAAGGAAATGTTACCTTCTGTATTTCTGTGCTGGGTGAAGGTATCCAGCTTATATCATTAACAATACACCCATATTGCTTGACGTCTTCTTTCAGTACCACAGGCATTTTGCGCGGGAGCGCCTCCGCGCTTCCCAAGCGGCGCACTAGCGCAGTGCACCACCAGGCCGGCCCAGACGTCTTCTTTCAGTACCACAGGCATTTTATATTTCTGTGCTGGGTGAAGGTATCCAGCTTATATCATTAACAATACACCCATATTGCTTGATGTCTTCTTTCTTTTATTTTTTTATTTTATTATTAGCATTTTGCAATGAGAGCCAGATTTCATCTTGACCATTATATCACCTCTACATTTTCCCTAAATAAAAATAGACATGCTCGATTCTCTAGGTCACCATGCCCTCATTAAAAGAGGCCATCAGGGAGCAGAATTTCAACTCAAGGTGGAAGTGGCAGGGAAATCCAAATGCATCCTATGTCAGCAACTTCTGGCAGCCCATCAGTGATGTTAACCTAAGAATTCATTCAAGTGAAAGTTTCACACAGAAAGCCCACATATGAGAACTCTAAAAAACTCCAGCACAAAAGCCACCATAGCATCACTCAATTATCAGTATTCTGTAAAAAGTACTCACAAATGCATCCTATGTCAGCAACTTCTGGCAGCCCATCAGTGATGTTAACCTAAGAATTCATTCAAGTGAAAGTTTCACACAGAAAGCCCACATATGAGAACTCTAAAAAACTCCAGCACAAAAGCTACCATAGCATCACTCAATTATCAGTATTCTGTAAAAAGTACTCACTTGCCAATATTCTTCAGGCAAAATTCTATTATCCATTCTCTTCAGACAACACACTGTTACCAGCCTTCTATCACAGATACTTGTTTTTCTACATGTTTTATGCCTGGATGGAAGGACAATCAGTATCTCCAGACAGAAGTGCATACCCAAGCTTAGGAGTTAGCCATTGGAAACTATTGAGTAAGTAAAGAAGGATAAAGAGGTGTCAGTCAAGAAACACTACACAGTAGAAACTTCGGGTGGTAATCTTCCTGGACTCTTATCTTAAACTCTATTCTTATCTAAATCGTACATGACTAATATTTTTAAGTAGAGAAGTTTTTAAAAAGATATTTTGGATCTGGCCAGTTAGCTCAGTTGGTGACAGTGTGGTGTTGATTACACCAAGGTCAAGGATTCAGATCCCCATAACAGACAGCAACCAAAAACAAACAAACAAACAACAAAAAAGATGTTTTACTTCACCTTTTTAAGGTTGAGAAGTGTTTTAGTCCGTTTTGTGTTGCTATGACAGAAATACCTGAGACTGGGTGATTTATAAAGGAAAGAGGTTTATTTGGCTTACGATTCCGGGGCAGCTGCATCTGGCACAGGCCTCAGGCTGCTTCTACTCATGGCAGAAAAGCGGCAGGCAGCTGATGGGTACAAGCAGATCACATGGCAGGAGGAAGCAAGAAAGCTGCATCTGGCACAGGCCTCAGGCTGCTTCTACTCATGGCAGAAAAGTGGCAGGCAGCTGATGGGTACAAGCAGATCACATGGCAGGAGGAAGCAAGAGAGAGAAGCAAGAGAAAGTGCCAGGGTCTTTTTAAGCAACGAGCTCTCAAGCTCTCGTGGGAACTAATAGAGCGAGAACTCACTCATTAATCCCCCTCCCCCAGGGAGAGCATTAATCCATTCATGAGGGGTCCACGCCCATGACTCAATCAGCTTCCAACACTGCCACATTGGGGATCAAATTTCCACATGAGTTTTGGAGGGGACAACACATCCAAACTCCATCAAGAAGATATCTTCAATTATTCACATCAAATAATAATATTTTAATTTGGCATGACTTGAGTCGGGTGATAGGGTTAGAAGATGGAAGCCCACCTCCATCTCCCTCACCACCACTGTCAGGAACAGACCACTAAGTCAAGGAAAAGAACAAAACAGAACAAAGCAAAAGCCAAGTGGCCAGCCAGTCCTGGGATCTCCTGTGAAGATTCCCAATTCTGTACTTTTAGGCCAGATTCCCACACCACAGGGAGACATCGCAACTCCCCCGACACAGCCAACAGGAAGTGATGTGTGGATCCCAAGCAGGTGAGTTTGTCTCAGAGCATGTTAGCAGTTAAGCTTGGGTTAAACAAAGCCGCTAGCTGCCTGCAGCCTGCATCATGAGGGTTTGATCACTTAGGTAGCACCTCTGAAGAGGGATTTAAGGGGACTCTATCGTGGGGATAGCAGAATCTTAATTGAAATCCAAGTTGCTATATTTACATCCCTAGAGAGAACCTGGGGGCTTCAAGTCTCCCAAGTGGCAAACTGTTGTCACTCTAAGAATTCAGCTCATCTCAACAGGTCTGAGCACGGGGATACTGCAAGCGTACGCTCTCCTCTACATGTTCCTCCTCCCATACCTAATTGGGGTCAGGAGAGTAGAATTTCACATTAGCCTAGAAGTTACAGCACACCCCCTTCATTTGCTTCTGATTTTCAATTACACTGGTATAATGTACTTAAAATCTGTCTTTTATTTGGAGAGATAAACACAGCAGTTTGGTAATTTCATTGCTATGTCAATTTGCAAAGAAAATTCTATTTAAACTCAGTGACTGGCCCACTGCCACCATCAGCCAGCAGCAAGCTGCTGTCTAAAGGGACAAGGAAGGTGCCAGCTGAGTCTCCTGGGTGGATGATGCAGCTGGCAGGAAACCTCCCCTCCTCCCTTCAACTGTCTCCTGAGATGCTCCAGGGGTTTTCTCAGTTTCTAAAGCCCAGACTTTAGGAACAAAGATTGATTTTTTTATTATCATTTTTTCCAGCTAGTTTGCATATAGCCAATATTAATTAGATATCTATGATGTGTCTGGAACTAAGCTAAGTATTTTTTATACACTCATTTGATCTTCATGACCATCCTTTGAAAAGGTTGTTATTCTCCCCCATTTAATGGTTGAGAAAACTGAGACTTGAAAATTAGGTGACATGAACAAACTCTCACACTTTGTAGTCCAGATGCAATCCCACAGTCCACAGCTGATATGTTTAACCACTATTACAAACTGACTTTTACTCCATTCTCCTGGTCCACTCTAATCTACCTAGCACATAGTAGAAACTCAATAAACTTTTGTTAAAGAAATCAATGATTGAATGGCCTTGAACTTGCTCCTAATGTTGGCTATAGTCGACCCTTCCTAGAGCACTGATTAGGCCCTGACCTAGATCACACACTTAACTCAAATCTCAGCTTTAGACTGACCCTCCAAGCCAGGTCATAATACTCTGACCACCTAATGCTTCCCAGAGACCAACTCTTCACCATCCTTATGCACAGCTTATCCTGTGACCCTGTCCACCTGAAAACTCTTCTTTCAGCTCCTCAAACTCTCCAGGCTCATTTCTCCCACAGGGCCTTTGCAAATGTGTGCCTTTTGCCTCACCTGTGTCCCTGCCCCTCTTCACACAAGCAGCTTCTACTCCTCCCTCTACAATCAGCTGTCATTTCTGTGGGGTTACCCTCCTAACCCTCTGGCCTGAGTCAAATTTCTCTACTAAACACTCATACAGTGCCACACTCTGTTTTTCACAGCCCTCACCTCCATCTAAGATCATTCAGCCACTGGGTGCTAGTTCAATTAATGCCTGTATCCCTGCCAGATCGTATATTCCAGGAGGGCAGGGAGTGTATCTCTTTCAGGAAAACAATGAATCCCCAGTGTCCAGCACAGTCTCTGGCTCTATCAAATAAATAATCTGTCAATGAATGGCTAGACCGTGTCCTCATCACAGCCACTGACTTTTAACCCTGGCCATGAACTGGAAGGTCATATGATTCAAAAGTTATCAAATAAGCACATTTGTACAATAAGTGATAGGTAGGAAATCATAAAAGCATAATTCCTGTATTATAGGATCTACTGATATTAAATGACCTTTCTAAATGAAAGACAGCACACCATCATTAAGTTATCTAGTTCATGTGTAGATAAAACACCGAAGCCATTTTCACTGGTTTGGCATATCTTCCATCCTTTACTTTTTTTCCCATTCCTCTTACACAGTGTCAAAAAGACATATAGTGGTTAAAGATACCGTTACTACCTGTTTAAAGGAAACTCCATTATATCAAATTCTAAAAGATAGTTCAAATTATTTTGTTCACCAAAATTTTGTTGTGGAAGATATATGTTAAATATCATTAAGCCAGTCACTGGGGCTGAAAATAGATAAACTTTACAGAAATTTTCACTGCAAGCAAATCTTCTGAAATAAGATTTAATGTGTAAATCATTTTAGGAGAAGATAGGTTGGGGGGGAAAGACTGTGCGATTTTTATACTTGCATCACTCAATTAATTATTTGTTTCATCACGTATTTACTGGATATTTGCTCTATGCCTAGCACCAGGCTATGGTACTGAAAAACAATCCTTTTCTCAGCAAAGCACTTTGGTTTGGTTATGTGCACTCTGCGTAAAAGGACACGAGAGCTCAAAGTGTTTTAGTTGCTTGCTCAAAAGTCACATGTGTGGGGCTAATGCCAGAGCTAGAAGTCTGGTTTCCCAGCAAGCCTTGTTCAGTTGACAGAGGCCTCCGGGAACTTGGGGTGGAGCAAGTCTACAGCTGGGGCTGGGTTGCACGCTATAGCTTGAATCAGGGTCACCGACTGGAGTCAAAGGTCTACAGAAACACTCTCTGGCTCACAAAGGAATCAAACCATTAGGTGTTACTTTGCTTATTATATGGTAAAACAGAACAGAAGGGAACAGGGGTTGCCACTGGTTCAACAAAGAGAAACAATCTGTGTGGTAGAAGGAGCACCAATTAGCCTTAAGAAATCTGAGTTCTCATCCTGTTTGGGCCTCTGATCTCTCAGGCTTTTAATATCTCTGGGAGACATTACCTCTGTGGGCCACACCGTTTCCAACTGTAAAACCAATGGGTTGGATAGCAACAGTGATTCTCAACCCCAGTATTTTTCGGAATAAACTGGAGAGCTTTAAAAAACACTGACGGCCTGGTGCGAACCCCAGAGATTCTGATGACATTTGTGTGGGGTAGGATCTCCAGCACAGAGAGTTTTAAAAGCTCCCCAAGTAATTCTAATGTGCAGCCGAGGTTGAAAACCACTGGACTAGAAGGTCTCTAGGGCTTCTTTCAGCCCCAATAGTTCATAATTTTTCTTTGTAAGACAGTAATTTTCAAACTTTAACATGCATAAGAATCATTCGGGAGGACTCTTTTAAAAAAGTATATTCCTGGGGTCCATCTCTAGAGATTCCAGTTCAGTATGTTTAAGATGGGGCCCAGCAATCTGCACTTTTAAAGCACCAAGTTTCTAGGAGCACATTGTGAGATGCACTAATCTGAGAATTAGCTGACAGCCAGGCCTCCATTTCTCACCATCATCATAATCACCAAACAGGCTTTCAGACTCAATGCTCACAGCTAGGAGGGGTGGGGGGAAGGCAGAACTATCCAACCACCACAATCAAGCTCAAGTGGCCTATCGTGAGGCTGACAGATGGCAGAGGGAGGCCCCCTGGTTTTAAGAAGAAATAACATGGTGCTGCAGTATGCCACTGTGGAGGCAGAGATAGGCGTAAGATTGATAGTCCACAAAGCTGCTGAAATCCACCATCAACAGAGCCTCTTGTGACATCAGTAGCAATGCCACTGGCCATTTTCAAATCACCCAGGATGCCCAAGATTGATTTCCAGCTGTAGAAATGATGCCTACCATCTCTAGGTGCATAGGCAGGAAACCAGCTCCAAACCTGACTGTAATTTAGCTTTCATTTGCATTTTTAAATTAGTTAGGCTGTGGACCGTTGCAAAGCAATGACAGAGAATTTTTATAATAATTAGCCTTGTGGGATAGGGGTAAGGGTGGCAGGCAATGGCTCTGCTTCATGATTTCACGGGAAGGAAAAACACAACTCAGCATCTCAGGTTACCAGATCTGATTATGATTTCCTGGTCCCCACTGACCTTGTGGACAACGACAGCTTCTCCAGAATCCCAGCTGAACATTCAGGTTTGTGCATGTCCTGCTTTTCTGAGGCTAACTCCACCCTCCCCCTTCTCTCCCCTATGCAGGCCAACTAGCATTTCTTTATGTTGGCTGAATGCCACTATGTTCCCTTTTGCATCCTTTCTTTATGGCTGGATTCAGCTTCACTCTGTATGGATATTATGTGTCAACACCATAATGTATCTGCTAAAAATAACTGATGTTGATAGAGCTCTTCACAGTTTGCAAACATTCCCATCCATTATCTCAAGTGAATTTCCCACTCTTCTCTGGGGGGTATCCAGCTTAGGAATTATGGCCCCGTATTTTTAGATAAGAAAACTGAGGCTTGGGGAGATCTAGTGACTTGTTCAAGGTCACACAGCTAATAAATGTCTTTGCTAAGGATGAAATCTTTGAAATTTATACTGAGTTGCTTCAATCTCAAGATGCATTATAAGGGGTATAGGAATCATGATAAAGAAAGGCAAAGTCCTACTGTGCAGTTCGAATCATTCAAACAAAGCTACGTAACACTCCACTTCCACCCTCAGCACCACGCTTGGAGAGGAGTTTTGAGAAGGAAATTGGTAACTGGAAGAGCAAAGGAGACTTTTTAAGCCTTTTCATGCAAGGAATGACAGAAAGTAGGAACGTTTAATCTGGAGGACACTCAGAAGGCTGTTAAAAGCTATCTTCAAACAACTAACAGGCTTTTATAGGAAAGGAAAAGTATGCTTGTTCTGTGCAGCCACAAAGTAATTACAGAGAGGCAAATTTCAGCCTGGAATGAGAGAATCAGTACTGCACAGTGGTTAAGAGCTCTAGGGTCAAACTGCCTGCGTTCAAAGCTCAGCTTTTTTTTTTTTTTTTTAAAGAAAATGTAATTTTATTAATATTATTTTTTTACATTCTAGGATGTTGTGGAGCAGTTGGTGGGGCAGAGAGAGGAAAGGGGAAGGAAATGGGATGGAAGAAGGAAGGAAGAGGAGGGATAGGATTGAGGCCTGTGGCATCCCCCTCATTCCCACAGGGAGACACGTGGGATTCCAGCAGTGGCTTGATCATTGCCAGGCTGGGTACAGATGTCAGGGGAGTGTGGCAAAAGCCCTTGCCACCCAATACCCCAGCTTGGGAACCCAGGGCCCTTCTTGCTGCAGCTCGGTGCTTGTTGGGAGGGTGTGGCCGTGGCCCTCAGCCCCCACCACCCTGACTTGGGAGAGCCTGGGGCACTTCCTGCAGTGGCTCCATGGTCATCACAGAGCTGGTTGCATGGGTCAGGGGGGCACAGCCGAGGCCTGAGGCCTCCCACTACCCTGGCTTGGGAGAGTCTGGGGCACTTCTTGCAGCAACTTGGTGGTTGTCACTGGGCTGGCTGCAGGTGTTGTGTGGCCATGGCCAAGACCTAAGGCCCCCACTGTCTCAGCTCTTGAGAGCCCAGGGTGCTTCCTGTGGTGACTAGGTGGTTGTCACTGATCAGGCTGCAGGTGTTGGTGGAGGGAATGGCCAAGGTCCAAGGCCCCCAACCGCCCTGGTTCAGGAGATCACAGGGTGTTTCTTGCGGCAGCTCAGTGGATGCTTCCGGGCTGGTTGCAGGTGTTGAGGGGGTTTGGCCAAGGCCCAAGGCCCCCCACTGCCCCAGCTTGAGAGAGCCCAGAGCACTTCCTGCAGCAGTTCAGTGGTCCCCACTGGGCTGTCTGTGGGTGTTAGGGGGCATGGCCAAGGCCCTAGGCTCCCCACCATCCCAGCTCAGGGGAGCCCAGGCACTTCCTGCAGCAGGTCAGTGGTCGTTGCTCAAAGTTCAGGTCTAATACTTCCAACTGGGTGATATGGGGCAAACTTGTAATTTCTAATCTCCAAGCTAGTTGTCTGTACAAAAGAACTAATGATGGCTGCCTTATAGGATTATTGGTACCATCAAATAAACTAATGCAAAGTCAGTAAGTATTCAACAGATAATAGTTATGATTATGTCTAGGTTTTACACACCAAGGAAAGAATTTTATACTCCTTAACCCAGAAAATCTAATGAGTAGATTTTGACCCTCCATATATAGTTGAAGGATAGTTTCAAAACAGTAATAAAAGAAGGAGCAACAAACAATTCTTCTCAGCTAAGGGACCCTTGCAAACAGTTACCAGCCCATTAATTCCTTTCACTTGGATAATTTGTGGAGACCAAATCAATGAAATAAGTCATGTTGGGTTGAGTGACACATCCCCCAAGCTGGAGAGAAAGTGGCTATACACAGTCACCACTTTTATACAACATTGTATTTGTCCTAGCTAGTGTAATGAAACAGGAAAAGAAAGAAAATGTATGAGGATAAAAACAAAAAAAAAGTAAAACTGTCACTTTAATGAGCTATGATGGCATACTTATAAAATCCAAAGAATCTACAGGCAAACTATTTGAATTAATAAGTAAATTAAGCAAGATCACTAGACATAAGATCAATGTACAAAAATTAATTGTATTGCATATATTAGTAACATTAGAAATTAGAAAATTTAAATTTATTTATTCTTTTTTAAAAATTTTTTATTGAATCAATTTTGACTATACATATTTTGGGGGTTCAATGTTGCTATATGTTGATCAAATCAATATTACTTGCACATGTATTGTTACAAATCGTACTTATTCTTCTTGCCCCTTGTACAATCTCTCCCCATCCGGGGTTCAATGTTGCTATATGTTGATCAAATCAATATTACTTGCACATGTATTGTTACAAATGATACTTATTCTTCTTGCCCCTTGTACAATCTCTCCCCATCTCCCTCTTCCTCCTCCTTCCCACCTCTGATAACCCTAGATTTCTTCTCTCCTTCTGAAAGAGTAATGGTTACTCTGTTGATTTGTTGCCTAGATGATCTGTCCAATGCTGAGAGGTGTGTTTAGGTCCCCCAATATTGTCATAGAGCAGATGCTTCTTCTGTCACTTTGAAATGGGCTTTGTGGAGAAAGACATCCTCTTCTTTTTTTTGGTCTCTGCTGGTGACTCTCCTTGTGTCAATGCACTCCAGTGGCTGGTGGACCATTTGCACAGTGGTTGTGCTATCTAGCTGCTTTTGTGGCAGCTGTGGTTATTGTGGTGGCTGTGGTGGGCCATCCAAATGGAGATGATCTTTTTAGCATACTCCCTCCCTAGTTGCTGGTGGCTTCTGGCTCCATACCTCAGGACCCCAGGCAGGCCCCATAGCGTTGGCAGTATACCTGGTTGTGGGAGGGGGTCCAGTGCCCAACTCTATACCTCAGGACCCTGGGCAGGCCCCATGGTACTGGCGGTACACCTGGTTGTGGGTGGAGGATCCAGTTCCCAGATCCATGGCTCAGGACCCTGGGCAGGCCCCAATAGGTACTCTGTTTTCTTTTTCAGTTCTGTGTTGGATTATTTGCTATTCCCACTACTTAAGCTCTGCACTGGAACTACTTTGTTGTCCTCTACTTACTTCTAAAGTGGGGGAACTTCCTATGGGGACCAGTACTTGAGCTCTGTGGTTTAACTAAATTGCTGCTTTGCTACTGATTCCCTGGGGAAGGCTTTTTGTGCAGCTCAGAACTTAATGGTTGACTTTATAGGTACTTCTGGTTCTAGAGAGATCTGCTGCACCTGGGTTGTGTAGAAACACAGGTCTGGGCCTGAGTTTTTTCATCAAACTGTACCCCATGCAATTCTATATTCCTGACCAGTCTCCTCTGAGTGGTCCTTCACTGACTGAGGGTCAGATCAGCTGTCCTTGCTGTGCCCCAGTGTTCCCCTGGTGGGCCCATCTACCCCACTGCCCATGCTACAAACACTTCTCATGGGATGGGCCATGCACTGGTCCCTTGCAATGACTCACTGGCCTTTGAGTGGCTCCTTTTTTTCCATTGTTGTGGCTCCTTGGTCCTTTGTGGGTCCATGGGAATCTTATTAGTGATATTGCTGGCCTGGGGGCCACCAAGGCCCTCTTCTCCCCTGCTGCCTCCAAGCAACGTCATCTAAATGGCACAGCTGTGGCTTTTGCTGACTCCTGCTTCACGCGCTCAGCAGCTCCAGCCTGGAAACAGCTGAGATTTGAAACAATCAGAGTGGTTTTTTTCTTTCTCTCATTGTGGCTTCTCCCACCTTTATGCATTCCATAGGTCTCTCCTCTTCTTCCCCTGAGATCTAGCAGCTCCAGCTTGGCTGTCATTGCTTTTTAATAGTTGTAAATTAGATGACTTGTGGGCAGAAAATTTAAATTTAAATGAGTCTAGCATTTATAATAGCATCAAAAGATATCAAATTCCTAGGATTAAATGTTGCAAAAAATGTATAACCCCCTACACTAAAAACTATAAAACACTATTGATAAAAACAGACAATAAGCTAAATAATTGGAGGTTCATATATTCATATATGTTTATGAATTAGAGTTATTAGCATATTATAAAAACATCATTTCTTCCCAAACTGACCCACAAATTCTATGTAATCCCATCTGAAATTTCATCATTTTTTAAATACAAACTGACAACCAATCCTAAAATGTATATGGGAATTTAAAGTGCCAAGACTAGCCAAGCAAGGTATTCTTGAAGGAGAAGAACATAGGCTACCATATTTCAAAATCTATTATAAAGCTATGGCAAATTATACACACACATACATGTGTACACACACACACCCTGTACTACATAATGGCCATGCACTGCATAACAATGTTTTGGTCAATGATGGAAGGCATATACAATGGTAGTCCCATAAGATTATAATTGGCTATACTGTATAGCCTAGGTGTGTAGTAGGCTCTACAATCTAGGTTTGTGTAAGTACACTCTACATATGATGTTCACACAATGACAAAATTGCCTAATGATGAATTTCTCAGAATGTATCCTCATCATTAAGCAATGCATGACCGTATATATGTATATATGTACACACATACACTATATACACGTACACTATACTTTTGTTTTTCTTAATAATACTTAGTTTTTGTGTAGAGGGTTATACATTTTTTTTTCATTTATTCCTAGGAATGTGGCATTTTTGATGCTGTTGTAAACAATATGCTCTTAATATAGATAGTGATTTCCTTTCACAGCATTTATGCAAGAAAATAGCAAACTGATAGATAGCAATTGTGACACAGCAGTTTAGTGGGTAAATGACTTTTTAATTTAAAAAAATGTATCAATTGGATATCCATATGGGAAAAAATAGTGAACCCTATTTATACCATAAATATAAATCTATTGTGAAATGATTTGTGTGTGTATGTGTGTGTATATATATTCACAATAGATTTAAAAATCTAAAGGTAGAAAAAAACAATATACCAATTCTTCCAGTGTACTAAAATAAATAAATAAAGCTTATAGAAGAAAATTTATCTTTATTATTTTGAAGATGGAAACATTTTTTTGAAACAGAATTTGGAAGTGCTAACCATGAAAAAAATAATAAATTGCAGTAAGTTTAGAAAGTTTTTTGTCAAACACACCCTTGAGTTAAAAAGCAACCCAAAGAGTAAGAGATAATATTTACAATACACGTATCTGAGAAAAGACTCATAGCCAAAATGTATAAAAGATAAATAAGACAGATAGTCTGATAGGAAAAAAGGCAAAGACAAACATGCATATCACAAATAGAGGATATTCAAATGACCAACAAATTTAAGAAATGGTGTCTCCCTCTTAGAGATTAAGAAAATGCAAATTTAAACCACAATGTGATTCCACCACATAACCACCAGAATGCTAATAGGGAAAAATAAGCAGCATCAACAAAACCCCAAATGCTGGTAAGGATATTGAGCAGCAATTTTAACTTCCAAGCACTCCTGATAGTAGTACATATTAGTATAAATACATTGGAAAATGATCTGGGAGTATCTAACCTACAACTCAACAATGACATACCTAGTTATTAACCCAATAGAAATGCATACATACGTGAATCAAAAAACATGTGAAAGAATGTGTATAACAGCACTGTTCATAACAGCCCCAAACTATGACTATCCAAATGCCCATCAACAGTAGAATTAATAATGAAATAACACAAAATGGAATCAGCAGTAAGAATGAATAAAACTACAACTACAAATGATACCACGCATGAATTTCATGAACGTAACGAACAAAAGCCAAACGAAAAGAGTACTTACTTCTGTATTTATATTAAACTCAAAAAGTGCTACAACTGATCTACCATGTTATAAATCAGGACAGAAATGAGCATGAGGAGTTCTTCTGAAGTATTGGTAGTTAATATTCTGTTTCCTGACTTGGGGATCAGTTATAAAGTTATGGTAATATTGTGAAGATTCATCAAGTTGAACACTTTAGAATACTGGTACTTTTCCGTATACGTGTCATAATTCAATAAAATGTACAAAAACAACTAAAGAAGTATGAAGTAGAGGATTCCCTTCGGCTGTGGCATGAAGCACTTGAAGGGAGGTGGGAGAGATAAGGTGAGAAGAATTAGTTGCGACCACGAGGATTCCCTTCGGCTGTGGCATGAAGCACTTGAAGGGAGGTGGGAGAGATAAGGTGAGAATTAGTTGCGACCAGATTGACAAAGACCTCAAATGCCAGGAATAGATGTTTGGGCATCTTTCTCTAAACTAGGACTTGGCACACTTTTTAAATAAAGGGCCAGAGTGTGAATATTTTAGGCATTACAGTCCATACATTATCTGTCACTACTACTCAACTCTCTGACTTTGTAGTATGAAAGCAGCCATAGATAATATGCAAATGAAGGCGTGTGGTTGTGTTCCAATAAAACTTTATTTACAAAAGCAGGAGGTGGGCCAGATTGCTCACCCATGCTCTAGACTTAGTGATGTGACAAAAGTCATGCTTAAGTAAAATCATTCTAACAGCAAACATAGAACAGAGAAATGAAGGAGAACATTATATTTATCCAGAAAGTCATAACTGGGCAGAAGATTATGAAGATGCATTGAGTGGGGAGGAGAAGATGACAGGGAGTGTCAGTAACTTTTTTCCTTTTGGCCTCTTGGGTGCCTCCACAGTTGCTATCTTGCCTTGAAGGATGAATTGGTATGGAAAGCATGAACCCCGCTCCACCCATCCACCACCCTACCACACACACACACACACACACACACACACACACACGCAGAAGAATTGTGATTATCTGATTGCTCAGAGTACAGAAAATTCATTGGGCTGCTTTTTCTAAAGATAGTTCTCTAAAAGAGACACACGGACTTGATACCACTCTGTGCAGTGATGTTCATATCTTTGGGTGTTTTCTCCTCCTCTGGCATAGTGGCCAGGCTTGAGCTTTATCGAGCCTGGAATAGCTTGAGGAAACAGTGGGAGCAAGATGCTACCTTTCCATCTGTCTCTTTCTCTGATCCTTTCTCTTTGTATCAGCAGGTGTGTAAGTTTTCATAGTATTGAACTGGCAGACTCCCAAATTTGGTGGGAAAGTAAGTCACGTGGACTTCCTTCACTTTCCCTCTGGACTGCCTCTGGCCTCAACAAGAGAAAACAAACATCCGGTCCAGTCCATTTTTACTTTGGGGTTTAAGGCTAAAAAACAACTAATAATAGTATCATTTTTACATATGTCTTTTTCAGGAAGCTCATAGAAAGGGGAATAATTGGGTATAAGAAAGGTTTGTGTACACCTGGTTCCCTGGCCATATATAATCATAGGAAACCCCCCACCCCCTTAATGGCAACCCAGTATCCCCTAACTGCTATCACTCCACTTGCCAGGCAAAACAGCCCTACACGTGGATACTAGGAAGAATAACCTGACCTAAACTTCTGGACAATGGGGAAAATGGATTAAGTAAACACATTGCTTGATTTCTTCTTGCCTCTCTTCTTCTGTCCTTTATGTCCCCCTGCCCCTCCCCCCAATACTTAAGTACCATTAAATGAGTTAGCATGAGAGCAAAAGAAAGAGGAGAGACAACAAATCACTCGTGGCATCTGAGTTTAGCTGAAATTATCATAGCTCCTGATGATGAAGGAAAAGCACGTGGCCTTCCACCCTGAGCCATTTTCCCACAGCCAGTTCCTTTCCACCTCTCCTTCCTCCAGGCAGATACATTCACCTCATTAATCATTCTACCTGCATCAGAAAACATTACCTCCACAACCAGAAAATAGCAGCCTCATTACTGGAACCACAGCCTGAAGTCAGATGGATTTTCCCAAAGGCCCCCAATCCCTTCCATTTTATTAGTATGTCACTCCTCATTTTAACACATATTAATCACAAAGATACATTTTGCTTGGGCTATGGATTTAAGGGGCCCCTTCCAAGCACTTGGTAAAGGTTGGTTCAGGAGAGGAAGAAAAAGGAATGATTAAATTCGCAACGTCGGATCTCTGTCCCAATTTATATATGCAGAAAGAAGAAACTGTCTGGCTTGTTGAAGATTTCAAAAACATGTAAGAAACACATTCCTTTTGTGGTTAGGAGGCTGTAAAGCATACTGGATAAGGGTCTGGAGTTTAAATCAGCCTGGATTAAAACTACTTACTAGCTGTGTGACCTTGAACAAATGAAATCACATTCCTGACCCTCCATTTCCTGATCTAGAAAATGAGAATACTTCTTCCCAAAATGGCTGTGGAGCTTAAAGAACACTGAAGCCAATGCCTGGCCCACAGGAAGTGCTCAGTATGTATTAGCCTGTGTTTCTGTTCTTTTCCCTTTGTTAAAGGCACACACTTAAAACCCCATCTCACTTTATTAGAACAAGGCTCTCCCAGCCTATTTTCCTTCCTCTTTCCTGCTGCTCACAAAAAGGACTAGTGTTTGCTCTTATGCTTTTTTTGTTTGCTGTTTGTTGTTTTTGTTTTGTTTCAGGACTCTCTGAAATTTGTAAAGAGAAATGCAAATTGTTTTCTCTATTTTTTTTTTTGTGTGTTTCAGGACTCTCTGAAATTTGTAAAGAGAAATGCAAATTGTTTTCTCTATTTTTTTTTTTTTTTTCGTGTTAAGTGGCTTTCTCTCCCAGTTTTTGCTATTTCAGAAATGGAACCCTTCCTCCTTTCTATGGTAGAGAAGATAAGTTATTGATGAGGGTCAGAATATTCACAATAAAGAAAAAAATCAATGTGTGGGGCTTTCTTGTGCAAAGGCTGTGCTCTGATGGGGATTGAGGTCTGTTTCTTGCATAGTGGGCTTAGGCTGCATAGATTCAATCCCACTTTCTCTTACCAGCCCCCATCCCGTCTCTCAACCAAGAGCCTGAAATGCCAGAGACCCGGTCAAGGGCACTGGTATGATGCAGGGAAAAGAAAGCTTGTTTCCTTTCATGAGGATCAAAGCTATTTTTGTGGTCTTGCAGGGCTGAGTTCAAAGCATTGAGTCCACAAGCATAAGTTAAGGATGGCAAGAGACAAAACAGCATTAGACTCCATGTCAGAGGATCTGAATTCTAAACCCAGGTTCACCACCAATGACTGTGTAACAATGATCAAGTCACACTCAATCTCTGGTCTCAAGTTTCTTGGGTATTAAATAAAAACTTTAGATTAGATACCCTCTGGGGCCCTTCCCGGCTCACAAAGATTGTGTACCTACACTAGTATATTCAATACTTGTATACTTGTTCAATACTTGTATAAAAGTTCTTCAGGGTGAATTAACTAGTAAGTGTAGTCAAATTATATGAACAGGGAAGACCCCAGTCTGTGGCAGAAAACTTCCATCATTTATCAGTTGAATTCTTTGCCAGCAAAGACACTGCTCACTGTCATGGAAAAGGAGAGCTAAATGCAACAACACTGGGAAGAGTTCAGAATTAAAGGAAGATGAGTAACTAAAATGAATGTCATGGCTTTGTGAAGTCAGGAAATAAGGGTCTGGAATTCTCCATGGAGGGAATTGAGGGACTGTCTTTGTCTCAAGCAGCCTAGGATGACCTGGCTCCAGCTCTCACATTTCTTATGTGTTTCCATTAAAAGTCAGCTTCTAAGGAAGGAGAACCCATCTGCCTGGCTTGGGTTGCCTGTCCTCCCCTGTGGTAGGGAAATGGAGTGGCCTATGATTGGCAACCCCAAAGCCCCATGAAATATGAAGAGGGCAGCTCTTCAGAGGTTGACAAAAGGGAGTCCCCACAGAGCCTGATGTCAGCTAGGGAAATTCACCTTCCACCAAGAAAGCATGGCCACTGTGGGGTTTTGTCCTACAGGTAATGGAAGAGAGAAAGGATTAGGGTTTGTCTTGTTAAGGCTAAAATAGGTCATCATTGCTGTGGTATGACTAGGTTTGCCTGTGTATTTTCTCCAAGTAGAGCATCTGCCCTAGGCCCTTAACTTTGAAACTTCTGAGACACAGGCCCTTGTTTGGCCCTTGACTTTCAAACTTCTTAGAGTCAGGCATTATTAGCTCCTTCTTTACAGGAAAAAACCAAAGCTCTGAGGGTCTGAGCTATCCAAGGCTACACAACACGGAAGAAGCAAAGCTGAGATTTGAACCCGCATTTGTTTGCTTCTACCGTCTGACCCTACTCATTGCACCCTGTGCTGACAGGGTAGGGGAGCAAAGATGCTTTCCAGCCTCTGATGTGGCAAGGCCTGGAATCCGGAGGGCTGGGATGCAAATGTTTGCCTTAATCTTTCACAGAGAGCAACATCCCCTTGGAAGAGGAGAGCCTGGAGGCCAAGAAGGAACCTCAGAGCGGGGTAAGGAGATTTAAGATCTCACCTTTTACTAAACACAGTTCATACCTTTTTGGTTGTTTTTAACAAGGTTTTGGAATTTCATAGCTTTTGATAAACAAAGAGAAGGAAAATATAATTCTTAAACTTCAAAATTAGGGCGGCAGAGAAAATGCAATAACATTTCAATCTTCTCCAGTTTCTCTACTCCTTAAGATTAATTTATTAATGCTCCATAAAGGAACTAGGTAGAGTAAGAAAAAATATGTATATCTAAATCATGGGATCACAACCCTCAGTGTTGCGCCCGTACCACAACTGGCAACGGGATCACAACCCTCAGTGTTGCGCCCGCACCGCGCTCAACCAGTGAGCGGACCGG